>NC_056731.1:235206844-235386844 GCF_019279795.1 Protopterus annectens
ACAAACTAAATGAGAAATACAAAGAAATTTTAACTCATAAAGTTAAAATAACTTTAGAGAATACAAGTTTTTGTCTTATTCAATAAGCCCCAAATACTTACATAGACTTAAAAATAAAACAAAAGGTTGAATAAACAAAACCATATCAAAGAAATCTTTTCTCTAAGGAAAAGAAGAATGTTTCTAGTATACCAGAAATACTAGATGAATTTAGAAATCACTTTCACAAAATTAACCATAATAATATTAACATGGAACCTAAAGATAAAATAAAGGAGTTTATAACCACAAATATGAATAAAAAGCTTAATAAACAACAGATTAAACTATTGGACAAGAGTATTTCATATACAGAAGTTATTACACAAATAAATAAGCTTAAATCAAACAAAGCACCGGGTAATGATGGTATTATACCAGAGATATATAAAATCCTTTCTAAAAATACATATTCATTAATACATAAGGTTTTTATTTTGGCTCAAACTGAGTTAATAACCCCCCCCCATCTTGGCAATATACATTTATTTCGCCAATTTTAAAACCTAATAAAGATCCAACTAGATGTTCTTCATATCGCCCATCTCATTACTTAATGTTGATTATAAAATGTTTATGAATATCTTTGCTGATAGATTGAAGACAATCATTCCCGGCATTATAGATATAGATCAGACAGGCTTCATTGTAAATAGAAATACTTTTGATAATATAAGAAGAACTTTAACATTAATAGATTTTGCAAATAGGAAAAAGAAAGATTTAACACTTATTAGTCTTGATATAAGTTCAGCATTTGATTCAGTAAGTTGGGACTATATGTTTACCTTAATAAAGTGCACAAACTTCTCGGATGCATTTGTAAATCTAATTGAACATTTATACAAAGGAACATTGGCTTATATTAAGGTAGGAACATATGTTTCACAAAAAATACCCATTCTTAAAGGTACAAAACAAGGATGTCCACTTTCTCCACCATTATTCACTTTAGTAATGGAGCCTTGGGCTAATTTGATCAGAAACAGTACTGACATAGAGGGTTTTGAAATAGATGAAAATACAACATCCAAAATTCAACTTTTTGCAGATGATGCTCTAATTACATCAGCAGAATCTAATTCTTCTATACAGTCTCTATTTGATAACATGATGAATTTTAAAAGTATTTCTGGTTTAATATTCAATGAAGAAAAAACTAAAATACTACCTATATATACACGAAAAAATATTCTCATTAGTGATTTTACTAAATATGTACCCAATTCAGGTCAGATAACTTATTTAGGTATAATACTATCTAAAGATATTAAATCTATTATATATAATAATTATAATACCTGTTTTCTTAATATACAAAATCTTTTAATACCTGGAATAATATGTTTTTACTATGGAGGAGAGACTTACAATTATTAAAATGATAATATTCCCCAAGATTTTATACTTAATACAATCAATAATACTTCCACCTACAAAAATAATTATCAAGAAACTGAACACACTAATGTTAAATTTCTTATGGGCACCTAATAGACCTAGGATTGCATTAAAGAAACATACTAATAGCTGGTCTCAAGGGGTATTTCTTTTCCAGACTTTAATTTATATACTATCTCTTCTATTGTAAAAGTTATTACTTTATTAATAGATCAGTCATATGTCACAAAATGGAAAGATTATTGGGAGCTAATTAGTATACACTTCATGAAAATCTCCTTAACACATAAAAATATGATTGTAAATAACTCCATGTTATGGTTACTAAAGGAATTTTGTACTTCACCTATTACACCTAAACATATGGTTTGTTACCCATTAAATATTATTATTAGTTATCGTAACTTTATATTCATGCACCCTAAGTATAGGGAATGGAATTTTATTGTATTTCCTATAATGTATACTCAGGGTATGCTTTTGTCATCTACTTCTGAAGGAACTCATTTAGCTATAGATAATGATCTAAAGTACTGGTATCAGTTGATATCTGATAATAAAGTTAAAAATCTAGATTTCTTAAAACAAGAATTTGATCTAAGAGAAACTTGCTGGTTAGAGGTTCAGACCTTTAGACAATATCTCATTAATAAAATAGATGTAATGTCTATAACTGTTAAAGAATCTATTCCAACACTGATTGATTACTTGATATTAAATTTACAACATAAAGTTTCTGATAAAGGTAAACTTTCATACATACATAAAGTTATCAGACAAGAAACTTTTTACAGTGTAGATTCATACTGGAATTTTTTCACTTCTATTAATGGGGACCCACCAAATCAACAAGATAAACAATATATATTGGAATCTGCTTATAGAACTACGTCTTCCATTGTCTGGAGACTTTATACATGGAAATTTTACATAGATCTTTTTATACACCTTTGATGATGAATAAAATAAATAATAAAGATAATCTATGTAAGAGATGTAATGTAGAAATTAATGCTGACTGGGCTCATATGTTTTATGACTGTATAAAATTGAAAGAATACTGGAAGTCAATTAATGAATTTTGCAGGCTCTTTTTACAGATAATTTCATTATTTCTAAATCTCTTATATTATTCAACACACCTGTACCTCAAAGTGTTAAAAAGGTTAAGCTTCCCTTGTTATGGTCTATTCTAGCAGTGGCTAGGAAAATAATAACTAGAAATTGGATTTCAGATACACCTCCTTCGTTCAATGAATTTAAAAATGTTATGAATATAGTGTGCCATATGGAAATAAACACAATTAGGACTAGAACAAATAGAAAAACATCTTATTTTATTGTATGGGATAATTTACAAAATTTGTTAAAAAAATTTTAATTTCAATAGCATGGTATTTTAGTTTAATTAATTGATCTGATTGTAGTGGATGTCTTTGTAAATACTTTAGTTGTTTTGTTGAATATTATAATAATACCTATTTTTAATTACTTGTATAAAACTGTTATGACATTTCTCTTATATGTTAAAACAATAAACCTGTTTTGAAAAAAAGAACTTAGTAAAAGGGCATGGAATATGCACACAGGGAATGCCCCTCCTGTGAAACAGTCTTGTCATTTCTTTGTTGTTAGTACTTTTTTTTTTTTTTTTTTTCAGCAAGCTCCACTTCTAGTATAACTTGTATTCAGATGTCTGTGGTTTTGGAGCTTGCATTTTGACTAAGATTGTCAGACCCATTTCTGTTATATAAACAATTTACTTATAGTTTTATAATGCTTAATTATAAAATATACATCTCATATAATCATTAAGACATTTAAGGAAGAGCAAGTGCATCACAGATATTACCGCATGCCCAGGGCCAAAAGGAAGCTCACCCATTGCAACTGTACCCGTCAGCTACTCACAATGTTTCTATGCATGTGATATCTGTACCATGAGAACACATCTACACATACCCTGACAGTGACACACATGCACACGCACACACATGCTTGTGTATCTACTTCCTACTAACTCATTGCATAAAACAAGATACTATTAATATGGACAGTAATGGCCTTGCTTTGAATTAATTTACTGATTTTTCTCTCTGTGGCTGTTTCTAGGCTTATGCTTGGTACTGAGGTGCAAATATTGTGTAACTGATATTGCTTAGTGTGCTCTGTTGAGCATTTCTTCCTGTTTTCATAAATGAAGCAGTTTACAATGGTGCTGTGCTTAGCATCACACTGCTGCAACATGTACTGCACAGAAGCAGACCTCTTGACCTACATCTGTACTCATATCTCCACCTACTCCCACACATTGTATAGTCATCTGTTTTTAATGGAATTTACAAGAGCCTACAGCTGTGTGATAAGCTGTGTAGTGTGCTCCTGGATTAATGCTAAGTCCTTCAAGAACCCTGTAGATGTTCGGCACTGCTCACACATTCACAATTGCCATCTTAGCCTATAAGCACCATAGTTTGTATGGTGCAGCACTAGTAATCGCTGCTTCATAAACATATTTTTCCTTACTTCTTACTTACTACTAATAGTTTAGAGTGTGTTTTCCTCCTTAAATCATCTAATTTAGATAACCAACTTAATTGCAATCCCTCTGTAAGATACATCTCTCCATAAACTAGCTCATGTACTTACCTATAGTTTATTCTGTGTATTTCTCAACTAAATTCCCCAAATTACTAGGCAAACATTGAAGGCTTGCCTGCTTGTTTACCTTCTATTGCCAGCCTCTTAACACCTGGCATTATCAGGCAATGTAGATACTGCCTTATGCTCACAGAGAATAACTCTTACTCAACACAATTAATTCTGTCTATGAGAGGTGCAAATAAGTAACCTGGAGGCTTCACCCCTCACAAAAAAAAAAAAAAAAACATGCACAGTATGCAGCACATTTTCACATCCATCTAAAAATATTGCATTAAAATACTCTGGGACTGTAGAAATATTTACTCAAGTATCCTAGTTCTAGAAAGAATAGGTTTCAGTAAAAATCTTCCACCCAATCTCGTTCTTACACACCAACAGCAAAAAAGTCACCAAGAGTCAAATCACTTCAAATATGTCATTGCAAGACACTGTACTAATAAAAATATGTTAGTGATGAGTGAACCTGTAGTTAAGCGCACACAAACTTCACTCACAAGGCTGCACAAAGATACTATAATAAGTTCTCCTTCATATTCAGTTGCATACCGTCTGCTCAGAGGTGACATGTGCCTGACATACAAGGCCATGTCCAACCCAGAATTAATGGACATGCTCCACCTCAAAAAATCCAAATCCACCAAAACCACTAGAGCAAGTGACTTAAACCTTAGCACGGATATAAATAGGATGTGCTGGAGGGATAGATTTATCACTCAGAGACTCCCTATGCTGTGGAATAAAATCCCGGTCCATGTGAGGCAGAGCACCTCGCTGGCTCTGTTCAAGAGAAATCTTGACCTGTGGATGGGAGATCGTAGGTTTATCCCGGGAATCATCTCTGTGTCACTGCTGGACAGAGGCACAACAAACTAATGGGCACAGTATTTTTTCATATAAGGGGTGGCGTAAGCCACAAAAATTTGGGCTAGGCTTATAAATGCCTTAGGGCAGATAGCCTAGTATAAACCTATGAACCTATGAACCTATGAAGGTGTTCAGATCTCTGATGTCACAAGGGCTCTGAATACCCTTCCACTAAGTATGACTACATCATGGTGGTGGTCTGTGTGGAAATGAACAACCTGGGACTCAAAACCCTAAGGGAAATGCAAAGAGAGACATTGGAACTATCCATGCATGTGAATAAATGATGGCAAGACACTTGTCGTGAGTAGAAGTCTTCTTTCTTTATCCACAAATGATGCCTAGGTATAATGAAAAGATAACTGACTTCAGTAATCAGTTAAATAGTTGGCATTATTCCAACAGAATCCAGTATGTATCAGCATGTGAGGAGATACTCAACAGTCCAACTTGTTTCACAAAGGATGGCCTGACTTCTCAAATAAAGGCTTCCTCATAGTTGCCAGAACTTTGTTGTCTTGATAGTGCATTTTAGGCAGAGTACAACTAATTGCCATTCCAATGTAACAAACAAATCTAACCCAAAAGTGGATCATGTTGAGTGGGCTCTTCTCAATACCTGAAGTCTCAAAAACAAATGACCTGATCTTGATACTCTTCTGTATTTGGAACACATCTTTATTTGTGCAACCACTAATATTTAGTTTAAATGTAAAGAGGGCACTCTCTACATGCGTGGTTTTGGATTTTGGGCTTCAGAAGACATATTTCAGCATGAATTCACTTTGTGCTATCATGCCTTTAGGCCTGATGGCAGCTGCAGTGATGTTTCCATATTTGTCAAGCACCATATCACCTCCAGCCAGATTCTCAGAGACAAATAAACTGAACTCATAGAACTATAGATCACCCTAAACTGGACAAGCTATGAGCTTATAGCCTGTTACAGGACACCCTCCATTTGCCCCAATAATTGTGTACTCAATAACCTCCCTATTAACATAAATTCCATTATATTGGGAGACTTTACTACCTCTCAATAAACTGGAGCATGTATATCTTCAACTTAGGTTATGCCCAGAGGTTTGCAGACTTAATAAACAAAAATTCTCCAGGACAGGTACCTAAAACACTAGACAACATAATACTGTTGATCTGTTCCATACAAATAAAGTTACAGCATGCACTATTCCCCTGATATAGCCTTCTCTGTTTGAACTGGATCATAAACAATGGCATTCACCTTCAAAATCTCAAAAGCCCCTGCATTAAACATCCCAGAACTCAAGGATTTCAAGCAAACTGACCTCATCCAATTCTATGCCAAGGTTTCAAAATGCACCTATTATAGCATCAGCTCAGATGCTGTTATAGCAGATAGATTTACAAATAAGTTCTACACCTCTTTACATAAATGTATGTCATGGCAGTCTTAAGTAAGTCAGATGGCAGTCTAAACTCTCCACCCTATTACCTAACACCCTGGGAGTTCCACAAGGCTCTATATTAGGCCCTCTGTTATTCTCCATCTTCATCAATGATTTGCACACTGTCATACCTAAAGTCAACTGTATCCAATATGCAGATGACTCTACACTAATTTGCTCAGCAACATCCCCCACAGACCAGCAGCTAACTACCCAGACTACCTTTAACACAATAGAAAACTGGCTATCTAACTGCCGTCTGATATTAAATCCCAAAAAGACTAAAATGTTAATATTCCTCCCAACACAAAGGTCCTGCGCCGTAAACATCACAATTAAATCAAAGGATGGCACAGTTATCTCTACTGACCTATCTACTAAACTCCTAGGTGTTACCATCGACAACCACTTAAAGTTTGACCTACACGTAAACCAAATGATCAAAACCATCAACAAAAAACTAGGATCACTATACAGAATAAAAAGGTTCCTGACTCCCCAAGCCAAAGTGGCCATTGCTCGATCTCACCTTCTCTCTACTCTCCTGTACGCATCCCCTCTTCTTCTTAATATCAGTAAGACAACCCTAAACAAGATTGCTACCTGTTACAATCACATCGCCAGATTTGCTACAGGGCTCCCCTACAGGACACATCATTGCATCAACCTATCCCAACTCGGCTGGCTCCAATTACCTAGTCTACTGCTATATAATCAGCTGATCATGGCACATAAAATCATATATCACCCTGAAAATACCCCTGCACTCACAAACCTAATCATCCTGCATAACACCCCAAGACCTCTGCGTTCTTCCAACAGTGTCCTCATTCAGACCCACAAAACTAATAACCAAGCCGGTGACTCTCTCCTTGCCAGCTCCGTAGCCAGAACATGGAATCTTTTACCTTCTGAGATTACCTCACTTCCTTCTATAAGTCATTTCAAAACCAAGCTCAAACAATATCTGGGGTCAAATTGGACCTGTTATTGTATCAAGCTTGGTTAATCCTCTCTCTTAGGTTCATAGGTTCATAGGTTCATAGGTTAGTACTAAGCTAACTGCCCTTGTGAGCCATTTTAAGCCTAGCCAATTATCTCTTGTGAGACTCAAACCCTGCACCTTGTGTTTGTAAGGCAAACACCTTAACCATTAGGCCATCCTCCCAACCCTTCGCAATTAAATTCGGAAATGTCTCCTTCTAGTTAATACAACATCCACACTCCTTGATTCTCCTTATACGAAATTTGACACTCTTAAAATTGACAACTTCTAACCCTAAAAAAAAATGATGCCCTGTTGTAACCTCTCTATCTTACTGTAAATATTATATCACAAAATCATACTATGTATTGTTACTAATTGATACCTTGCTTGCTTTGTATTGTTATGTTTCTATTGTAAGGAGCTTTTCTCCCCGGGCCTCCACTGAAAATGGACATATATCCAGTCGGATTATCCCGGTTAACAAATGTAAAATAAAATAAAATAAAATAAATAAATAAAATGTATACAATTGGCAGTCCTAACCAGAGCAAAATATAATGAAAAATTCAAAAATGAACCAACTCTGTGATCCTACAACATAAATAAACACAAACTCCTTAAATTACATAGTAGATACAAAAATCCTCATATCAAGGATAGTATCAAAACAAGTATTAATGAAAACGTGAAAAAAATATTATTTATACCAAAGCAACCCATAACCGTAGGTTAGCATATGAAGCTAAGGACAGTTATAAGTCCTTCTTTACCTATGTCAGGAAAGTAAGGAATAACAAACAACGTTCCTCTGAGCTTATTCAAAATAGCACCTTCATTAAACCCAATACACACTGCCAAAATACTAGCAAACAAATCCAGTATTATCTTTATCTCAGAGCATAATAACCAAAGTCCACAAACTCCTGTATCCCTTAAGCCACCCATCATCAAAAAAGAACATGTACTGAGGGTGCTTTCTAAAACAAAAATACTTCTTCCATGGAGCCGTATAATATTTCTGTTTGCTTAATAAACAGTGCTTAGCATGCACTGGAAGAGTCACTCAGCAAACGGTTTAAGTTTAGCTACAGGTTTTGTCCATGACATTTGGTGGCCATCCCACCATAAGGGTATCCCTACCTCCTATCCCAAGAATTATAGGCTTTGCCAAGGGAAGATCCTGCATGATGAATCTGGTTAGCTTCTTCAACATGGTTGTGCAGGCTGTCAGAAGTGGTCTTTCTATTCACACGGTGTATCTTGACCTGGTCAGAGCATTTAACACCATACTCCATGCTGGCATTTTAAGTAAGCTTATCACTTTAAAAACAAAACCCTATGTGGTAAGATGGATAGAAAAATGACTAAAATACAAAACCCACACAGTTTCTGTAACAGGTGCTTCATCAGAAAGTATGAAGTTAGCAAATGGTGTCCCCATGGCTCAGTACTTGGACCTTTCCTTTTTGGCATTTACTTTTCTGATCCGCAGACCAGAAACCCTGGCTAGCTAATCTTGCAGAAGACTATAAACTGGGAGTTATTTTCAAGTCCCTCTCTCATACCCAACCCCTGCAGGAAGAACTCGCACTCATAAACACCTGGAGAATGGAAAATGGGCTTCATCATATTTGGCAGGCAATCCCTCTCCCCAACATACAGCATAGACAATACCCCACTCTAAAATGGAAATGCAGTTAAAGACCTTGGAACATGGGTTGGCAATTCCATTTTTTCTTTTATTTTCATGTGACAACAGTGGTCAGAAATTCTTTCTACTTAGAGTTGCAAATTGCAAAGTGAAAATCATCCAGATCTGCAGATGTCATTGTTAACTTATGTTCAGTGTTGATCAGGCCAGTTACTGAGTACAATACCCCTTTCAAAATGCACCTCACTAGACATAATCAGAAAAGTAGAAAGAACCCAGAGATTCCTATCTAAGATGATCAAAGGCTTAAAGACCCAGATCTACCAAGACAGGCTGGAAGCACTATCCCTTTATTCAGTATATTATAGACACCTAGGTGGATATCTACACATCTTGTTTCATGCTATTAGAGACCCAGTTGTCTTGGATCTCCTATATCTCCACAAATACCAGAACCATGGATCTAATTCTTCATCAGAAAAATAAAACAAGATGGAGAGGTAGATTCATCATGAAGAGCCTCCCCCACCTCTGGTACAGATGGCTCCTACATCCTAAGAAGTGCAATAGATATACTATTATCCTTCAAATGTCACTTAGATGATTGGATGGGTACCCACAAATTCATCCCAGGTTTGACTGGCTTATTCCTCCTAGAGAAAGGAGATATGGCCTGCGGGTGGGTACTAGCAAGGTGTATAACGTCATGAGATTCAACTGCCTTGAAATTCCTATGAATACTATTAACTGAATATGACTTATGCTTGTAAACTTTTATCATAGAGACACACTGCCACCATAAAGTGCACATATAACAAACAGCAGGACAAAGCTCTGAGCTGCACAAGCAGATCACAACAACGATTCAAGTTTTGTGCTAGTTACTTGACATGAATTTTGGACCAATAGCAATAAAAAGAAAATTGCGTATCACTAGATCCAATACAATCAGATGGCCACAAAAAATGGCACTGAACTTTCAAACAAAAACAGGGTGTTTACTCAGAAAAGGAACTATAATAAGAAAAGCTGTTTTAATGGTGTGTAGGATATGTTTGCTACCCACAAATTAATGAATACATATGAACAATTTTTCTGACGACTGTTATCACATTTATCGCTGACCACTATTAGTGGAGAACATCAAATTTCCTTCACACTACATGATAAAAGAGACAAAAGCATAAGAACATGTGTGCATTTTTTTTTTATCTGTAGCCAAATGATTTCTTAAAAATGCAGAAAAAGTATGAAAGTATTCAAGATATTTTCTTCATAGAAAGTAAGTCAGAGCTTCCTCCTTGTGAGTAATAAAGCCAGGCAAGTTGCTATAAATTATATTACAATGTTATATCCTTCATATGCAACATTGTTTTAGAAATGGGTTGCTGAGCAATGATAGCGTTCTGATACCCCAAATTCCTGCTGTCACATATACTTAACTTTCACAAATTGTATTTGTTCAACTAACAGCCAGGCTATTACTAGAAGTGTTTTAGTCTCCCTCACTTAATCCCATAATGGCTGCAAAGCTCTGCTCCTGTCCCTCTAGTGAAAAGCACATTGAGAAAACTCTGCAGGCTTAAAATAGGGAAAGCCCTGTCTGCTGATTAGAAAATGTCATTTTCCCAAATCATATCATTAGGCAACAGATAAGTGTTCACTGAAGGAACAATACGGTCAATTTCAATTATGTAGAAAAGATGTGGACATAGCTTTCATCTAATAATGCTCTCATATATAATTTATTTCTGATAAAAGGTTACAGCTTTGATTTTTAATGACAGCAAATCCAATTAAAAGCACTTTCTTAACAGCATGCATTCTTCGCAAGCTCTCTCCCCTAGAAGACTGGTGAACAATTTGTCTCTGTGGATATTCTAAGCCTATGATTCCCATAAACAGGGTGGTGCCTAGTCTAAGCAGAAAAAAAAGCTTCCTGACTGTTAAAAAGAAAGTGCTGAAAATGAGATGCTTTACAGTAAAAAAAAAAAAAAAAAGTCATGATTTTGGTGTACTCACTTTGAATTTATTAAGCAAATTATGTTTTTCATTTCAGCATCTTGTAAGTAAATGGCATTTGATGAGTTTGTCAATATAAAATCATATCTGAATGGAAATAGTAAATAAGAATGTGAGCAGTCACCCAACATGCAGCAAACAATCTGTGGCTTTGTGTGCGATCTTCCAGTAGTAATGTAAGAAGCCAAGTGTACGGATGGGCTCCCTACCACTGAAACATTTGTATTTAATAAATAATATGAAATAGTGGATGGCACAGTGAATGGTGCTGTCACCTCACAGTTAGAGGCTCCCGGTTTGACTCTTGGCTGGATGGCTTCTGTGTGGAGTCTGCATGTCCTCTCTGTGGTTGTGTGGGTTTCTGGTGAAGTGACACCCTGACCCTAAGTACAAAAATGGGAAAAAGGGTTGTGGATAGAAATGACATGAACTATTGGGCTGGCAGTTGTACAAAGAGTTAACGCTGTGAGCTGTAGCTCCAGTGGTTCAGAGTTTGATTCTCTCAGTCCTCATTTACCCCCCCCCCCCGTGTGACCATGATCAAGTCACTAAACTAGACATTGTTCCTGGCCTACCCCTGAAAACGAACTGTGAGTCCAGTGGGCTTATTACCTGGTTAACACATGGATATTATAATTATTAGACAATGTGGCACCAGAAACAGTATAACTGGAAAAAAAACAGAAAAAAATGGGTAATAGGTCTAATTCATAATTTGCCTATAAAACATACTAATTTATCATTTGAAAATAAAGACTACCTTAATTAGTGCAATATAATAATAAAAGTCACCATGATAAATGACTGTAACTGTATTGCAAACATTGTATTTTAGCAGCAGATATGTTCATACGTGATAGAGTTCTGCTCATAATGAAGGAAATAAAAACTAAAGTTCTACCTTTTAGAAGCATTACCTGTAACAGAAACATAAGGAACGTCTCATTAGTATGTTTACGTTTACACACGTGACACTTGAATCTATACAGCTGAATCACTGAATCTATACAGCTGAATCATTTTGTCAAATAAACTATGGGGAGTACCATTCAGGTTTTATGCTAATAGCTCAAACTGTGTCTTAAATTTCATAACTTTCATCCTCTGCTCATACAGCCACTGTCAAAAATGCTGCTTACCTGTGCCGAGTCCCCTTAGCTTCTTTAATCACCATATCACTGTAGTATTTCATGTTACTGTTTATGCTATCTCTTGCCAAAGAACTATCAGGGTGGATTCCTGAACCAAGAAAGATAGTAACTAGAGTACGGCTTTCCTCTTAAGTTCACTTTCTTCTAGTTCTAATGTTCACAAGTTTAAGTTAGCTGAAAATAAAATAGCCTGATTTTCCCAGCTGGCAAATACTAGAACTCATCACTGTGACCTCCTGAAATGTTTTCCATGGTTCCCAATAAACAATAAAGCAAGCCTCCTTCTTAACTCTTTGCATTACAAAACAACACACTAAGGTTTTTGCCCTCCATTAAAAAGAATACATCCCATTAGGCAACAAACCTCTATGCTCAGAGATAATGCTGATAACATTATTACACTTACAAAACCAAGATTCAAAACAATCACAGAAAAAAAGGGCTCACTCCAAAAGCATGGCCTCTCCACGTGATACCACCTGCCAACTGAAATAAGAAATCAAGAATGTCTGGCCACCTTTAAAAACAATCATAAAGAGCATCTCCTTACAGAAGCTTCCTGCTCTTACTTCCAAGGCAATGGTGAGACAACTCTACACTCCTTAGTCTCAAAAATATAACAAAGCTTGTTAAATCACTGTCCTTTGACTTTGATTTAAATGTTGTTTCTGTATTCTTACTCTTGTTGCTTTTGCAACCAAGAGCTATTGTACATTTCCATGTAAATTATGCATAATGCATTAAGAGTATATAATGTAGATGTTTCCTGCTAATTTTCTACTCAAAATATAAAGTATATGCCTATGTTCATTTTATACTATGTGATTCCATATCTTGTACAAGTCCCCACTGGGCTCACGTTATGGGTGAAAAGGATCTGGTGACCAGACTACCTACCCAGTTGATAAAGTTCAAATAAATAAATAATACATGCATGTCATCACCTAATGACCCAGTGAATAAAGCCTACTGAGACAACCCTTGCATTAGCATTGCACTACTTAGTTGTAATACTTTTACTTTGGAATGACTCCCCATGACACTGTACTATTTAGTTGTGATACTTTTACTTTGGAATGGCTCCCCATGACTTGAAATGACCTTATTTACAAGCAGCTGTTTGTCCTCCTTAAGATGTAGGAATCATATGTTTCTTCTAGAGAAGGGTGTAGTAGACATAAGTCTCTTTTCACATCATTTCAGTAGTCAGACATACCTTAGTGCATGCCACTTTGATATCAAGCTATATCCACAATGGGGTAGCCCAGATATAAAATACATCAACTTGACTGCTTTTCTCTGCCCCTTTTGATGTCTTAGAACAAGGCAAACAGACAGCCTGCACCAAAAATGCTTCTGTGGCACCATGCCAAAAGAGCATCATGAGAAGAGGAAGTATATGTAAGAATGAGCTGCAAACCAGCACTTCAGTTAATGGACTTCCAACAGTTTAAGAAACCGCCTATACCACATGCATTACTAAGTAACTGCATGCAATAGGTAGGGACTTCCTAAAGTAATGAAAATATATATTTTATAAATATCAGAAACCTAATATGTCCACAGTACCATGGGAAGGAAAGAACCTGTCCAGCAGTTAATTATAATATTATTAATGCATCTATTGATATGGTGAGTTACTGTACAGCTGTATTACATACAGCATAACGTTCATTGCTGCACAGCTGTATTATATACAGCATAACGTTCATTGCTGCAGGTTTCATATCTCTGTATTGAAAGAGTGCTAAACAGTGCAGCTTATAAACTCTGAGTATAATTGGTCTATAACACATCCTGCAGGACAGCAAAAGCAATGCCTTCTCTGCCCAAACTGTTACCCACTTAACAGTGTTTTGAGAATGTGTGGATGGACAGTTTTGCAGATACTATACTTAAAACAGCAGAAAACAATGCAGTCTACTAACGTGGAAAGGGTCTGTTTAGCTACTGGATGACCCTGTCTCCATGTCATAAAAGAAAAGTTGGTCATGCTATCTAATAGGCTATATTATCTGCGAATAACACCTCCGGTGTACATCCATGTTGTGAGATATTCTTGACCCTTTGCTTTGCTTGGAGACTACATTTTTGTAATGGAGGAAATTTGTCCTAAAAGACACCTTTTCTTAAAGGAAGACTGTGAATGGCTTATAGCTTCTCTAAAACAGTATTGGGGTCCAAGCAGCAATGGATGTCCAGGTCTTTAAATGTAAAATGTCTTTCGGAAATTGATAGCCCCTGAGTTTATAGCTAAGGGGATTATATAGAGAAACAGACAGCTGGACTTTAATAGATGAAAAGTCAGAGTCATTAATGCCTACACTAGAAAGCAAGTGTACACAATCTGTATTCAAGAACATCCCTACCACATTTTTTGTGCTTTCTAGTCACTCGATTGCACTAAGTGGTAACCTCTATGATTCCCCCTCAATATTTAATGATGCAAGAAAATCAGTAGGAAAACTAAAATTAGAGGATAAATGTGTGAGTTATGCTTGTGTTGTCTGTTCATTCAGAATGGTGTACATTTAATGTACACAGTGTAGATGTTCATGAATCTGGTCCAAAGTTTGGGGACAACAGGTAGCTAGTTGTCCAAAGACTCCTTGTTTCAAAGACAGTGACAACCACATGGAAGATGGTGAGTAAGGTTCAATCTCCCGGCAAGGGTCAAGCTTTTCCTTCTCGTTCACTTGTTGTATTGAAAGAAAAGATCAGATTTTGAAGGAAAGTCTGCATTAAATGGCCTGCTCTGAAACCAAAAGGGAAATGCATCCATTTAGAAAAGCCAGACTTTGCAGTAGTGTATATTTTAGCCTTTTTTCCAATTAAAATTACCTCATTAGAGAATAGATGGCTGTTTGGAATTAATGTGAGAGTTTCTAGGCTGTTAGACAGCAAAAAGGTACAGAATACCTTCCCTCTCTGCTGGAAATACAGCTTGTTGCCGAGAAGTATTGTCGGGGACTGTGTTACCAACATCTGAGCTAGCAGGGTGCACTATAATTACCTTACCCACGATGAAGTAATTAGAATTAGGTCTGCATTTTCTCCTTTTACCTTTAAAAGTATGCTTGGTATGAGATGTCAGAGGAAATGTATACACAAGACCCTGCCTCCATGGATCAGAAAATGCCTTTGTTACCATTGAGGAGAAAGTGAAGCAATATGAAGCAAAATGCTTGGGACTGGTTGTTTATGTGTGATGTAACGACAACACTTGCCAGTCATGCTTCTTTACTGTATCAACAATGCATATCTATACAGAGACCATCTCAGAGAAACTGTTTTTTTCTTGCTTAGAGCCTCTGATATTATGTTTTGCTTGACTGGAATATAAAAGGTATGCAGGAATAAGTTTGACTTTACTGTATTTTTCTCAAACTACCACTGTTAACCTGCACCAAGTCCCTTTAGCTTCTTTATTTGCCATATCACTGTAGTATTTAATGCTACTGTTTATGCTATCTCTTGCCAAAGAACTATCAGGGTGGATTTGTGAATCAGAAGGATAGTAAACACCTCTTTTATATTTACATACTGCCTTATCAAAGAAGTTGGCCAAGTCCTCTAAAGGATTACAGTATATTAGTAGATGTGCATATCTTCCAGTGTGTGTGCGTGTGTGTGTGTGTGTGTGTGTGTGTGTGTGTGTACATGCGTGCACTACTGAGTGAGAATAAGCACATGTGCACATTCTCTGCATCTCAGTGGAACGGACATAAACAGAAATGCAAATCTGTGCTTTTTCTTTTAGCTTTTTTAGAATATTTGTGAACATATGCTGTTTGAATTGCTATTTTCCAGTTTAATGTTCTTAGTATCTCAAGTTTTATTTCTTGGCAATGTGTTTGCATTGGTTATAAAAGGACACATGAATTCATTTAATTACCATATGCTACACTCACTTCCTATGATGCAGTATATGTGCATATGAGATCTTGCTATGTGTTGATGCTGTGTAGTATTTGATGTTGACTGACCTTTGCAGGAAGTTACATGCAACAACATATGTAGTACATATAATCCAAAGCTGCTGTATGATATACTGTATTTTAATACTTCCTGACACAGTACCTTTATGGACTGTGTGTTTTCTTTACTTTTGTTAACTTACTGTAAGACATACTGAATTAAAACAGATACTTTGCAAATAACTTAATTTTCACTTTCCAGATGTTTGAATCTACTGATATTCTGTATTCCAGAAATATGTCATGTCATGTGCCTTGCCCTATGCCACTGCACTGCTCATGACATTGTCTGCCATCAAGTTTATTTCATAAGCTTGACAGCTCACACATATAGAGACATGCTTTGCATTATGTTACTCACCAAACCTTTAGATCCTAGCGTACAAGTCATTCATGTTATTCTAGTGGTTTTTTTTTTCTTTTTTTTTTCCCAGCTGTTGTATATTTAATGCAAACCAACAACACAGAATAGGCAAAAAATACTGAATAATGTATTACTGCAAGTATCCTCTATAGAAAACACAAAACAAATTAGTAGTCTACCAGGTTAATTACCATACAGCATCTCTGTGAGTTTAAAACAATTACAATATATAATGTATCATTCAGTTATGAGTGCTGTTCCTACTTTGGAGAAAGATGTGTACATCATTTCAGGCTTGATTTGCCTGCACATATGATGTACTTATTTTCTGGAGATATATTTCAATTTTCAGGTTTGAATATTTTCTGCATCTCACCCACTATCACACATAATTTAGAACCTGATTAGTACACAGAAAACTAAATTATGTGACCAGAATACTGATAACATCAATAATTTAAAGAAATAAGAACCATATATTATATCTCCCTTTTTCAGAAGCAAACATAAATTAGTTTGTGAGCTAGAGTTTTGCAATATCCTTTACTGAAGTCCACAGATGTTGTACTATTTTTTTATATGTTTATACTTTTGCATCATTTTTGTTACTTCCATCATGAGATTCAGCAACCTTAGCCAAACTGTGTAAACAGTTTTGTGCAACGAGTGGTGACAAGCAGAGCGCACGTGATTCAGAGATGCATGTAGCATTACTGATAATCCTGAGTTGTAATGGCTGTATAAGCAAGTACTAATCAGCAACCCTATTAAAATAAGGGGTACCATGTATGCAACTGAGGTAAACCAAGATGGCAGAGTAATTTAAAACTATATAAAAAGAGCAATAATGCACAATGACACCAGTGGTGTTAACAGCAGTGAAATGTTCATATTCATGCTAGGAATTGTGGAAAAATGTTAGCGGTTGTTGCAGAATTAGTTAATGTTTATATCCAACAAACTATGTTGCTACTATAAGCCATGGCAGTGCATGGTATTATCCTTGGAGGTACTGTATCTTCTGACTGCTCTTAACATTTCATTAACTCCATGAGACCGACATTGTGGACAGGTATCATGGGGATAAGGATAGCATTTGGCACCTTGAAAGATGTGCGTTGGCTTCATCTGCAGGCCCATAGGACTTGAGGATTACTTATCCCAGTAGATTCCAAGGTATGTGTAGCTTTGCGTATATAACTACAGGGACCTTTCAACAACCTACTGGAGACATATTGAGGGTTTGTCAGGCACCTACCTCAAGAAAACTCCATGTGTTTCTCAATTCCGTCCAGTAGCATGTGTCTTTTCCACATACCATAGAGAACAGAGCAAACTCCTTGTGTGACCTCTATAATGTAGCCCACTTCCTGAGGTACTGGGGACCACAGACTGCACCCACATTTAAATAGAGGTCCTACATAGTGACTTTGGAAGAAGGCATGAGAGCTGTAAAGGTTCTCACTTCCTTAATTAACAGGTGGTCTGTAATGTGCAGGGTATCATGAGTCCACCATATGGCACATGTGTGGCCTTTTCCAGTGGTTTCCAAGGGATGGATTCCCCAAGAGGTATCTTATTGGCAAGGCCCGGCATGTTCTGGAGCCCTGGCTGATGACAGCCATCAGAAATCCACAGAATGTGACAGACCAGGGATACAATTATTCTCTGTCACAAACCAGGATAATTGTGGAGAATGTGTCCAGGCTTCTGAAGGCATGCTTTTGCTGACTGAATGTATTTGATGGAGTCCTGAAGTATGGCCTTGCCAAATTTACTAAAATCTGTTCAGTATGTGCAATGCTGCACAATATCATACTCAGAAAACAGTTACAGTAGGTACAACAAGTCTATGAAGAACCACTGTCAGCAGACCAGTCAGAAGAGGCTGAACTAGGTGATGAGTCAGTAAAAGATCTAGCAGCAGGGGGGGAACACGCTAGAGAAAAGCAGGTGCAGTGTGCTTTTGCACTCTCAAAGAGGAAGTGGCTTGCACACAGCTTCAGCCCGTATATATTATATACAGTATATACACTACAGTAAAAGTGATGCATGCAAACCTAACACAATACTATTCTTGCCCATACGTAGGCTGGATATACTATGTATCAGACATAGGCAACCCATGTAATAGAGCACAGGTATCATTATCTGCATAGGTGGGGAAGAGAGCATAAGTGTGGAATGACCTTTACAGTGAAATGAATGAATGCTGTAGAAACTACAAAAGTACAATTGCACCATGGATATGAGGTGGTGACTGGATGGAATTATTGCAAAAGGCTTTGTGATAGGCCACTGTCACTTGTTATCAGAGTGTTTGATGCACTGGGTGCTGCAGTGGTGTGTGTGTGTGTGTGTGTGTGTGTGTGTGTGTGTGTGTGTGTGTGTGTGTGTGTGTGTGTGTGTGTGTGTGTGTGTCTGTGTGTGTGTGTGTGTGTGTGTGTGTGTGTGTGTGTGTGTGTGTGTGTGTGTGTGTGTGTGTGTGTGTGTGTGTGTCTGCTGGGACACAGCCTCAGCAGTAGTAGCAACATGGTGGCTCGATCAACTATGCAGGCCCAGAGCATGTACAATACATGGTTGGGCATCTTGTGTATACCTTCACCCATGAGAGCTGCCTTTACCAGGAGTTGCATCATTGCTCTGGGTGGATGGTGATGTGCTGTGTGACAATGATGATATCTCAAGGCTGTTCAATCAGTATGATGAACCTGAGATTCTCCATGTCCAAATTATCACAGGCAAAGTCCCATATCATATCCTTCCAAGCTATAAGTTTCCATCCATAAACCAGGAAACCCATAACCCATTCCTAAACTTTGTGCAACAACCAAAGTCCATGCCATACAGTGCAAAAATTACTACTAAGAAAATAACAAACACTGTATAAATCAGAGGTCTCAAACTCAAAGGAATACAAGGGCCGCAAATAACCCCAAGACATTTTGGGGGGCTGCAAGTCTAAGTCATCCACAAACTATAGTTTTTTTTCTTTAATTAGCAAAAAAATAAGTTACAAAAAATTTGGCTTGAAGCGACAGACCGGCACTATTCTATTGTATTAGTTTCAAATATTCTAGTAATTTCTACTAAACTCTGACATTTTTTTTGTTCATAAAACATTATTGCCTTTATTCATTTTGACTGCTTAGCTGACATTGCTTTGCAGAGACCAGGATGTCAACATTAGGCTTTATGTCATGTGAAGCAGCCACTCGAAAGTCAGCTTTTAAGTGTTCGTCAGTCAACCTTGACCAGAAAATGGATTTGTTGAGCTTCATAGATGAAAAAACTATTCACAAACATATGTACTGCCAAACATCACAAGGATTTGAGCAGCCATAGACATTAGCTTTGGAAACTTATCTCGACTCATGTACTTATAAAAATCTGGGACACCAGCATCTATGTACTTTTGTTTCAGAACACTATCGCACTGAAGCTCCAACAACTCCATTCTGTAATTCTTCAGAGACATTGTCAACACCTTTGGAAAAAGACATAGTAAAGATGGCAAATAGGGGTTCCAGTGCTTTGAAATCTTGAAACTGATGGTCAAATTCTGCTCGTAATTTGCTGTGTCTGAATATTCTTTCAAGAGCTGTTTTTTGACTGTTCCAAGTGACTGTAAGACTGAGAAATGAGCTAGGTTACCATCCATCAGCTGTTTCATCCACTGGGAAAGTTTACATCTGAAAGCCTTGACACTGTCATATATCTGCATTATCGTCTGTTTTGTGCCCTGGAGCATGAGGTTGAATTTATTCAGATGTTGTGTAATATCTGTCAGAAAAGCAAGATCAGATAATAAAAATGGATTGCCTAGCTGAGGAATTTAATTTTCTTTCATTGCCATGAAGATTGCTATTTCCTGTCGCAGTGCAAAGAATCTTTTCAGCACACTTCCCCTATTTAGCCATCGGACTTCAGTGTGCTAGAGTCATTCTCCATATTCGATATCAAAGTTAGACAGAAAATCACTAAACTGGTGGTGATTTAGACCTCTTGCATATATAAAGTTAATCACCTTAATAACAACATCCATGACTTCCTTCATTTGGAGTCTTTTTCCACACAATGCTACCTGGTGCAGAATGCAATGAATTGCAATGAAGGTGTCAGCAACACCAACTCTGTTGAGCTTTGCTTTCAGTAACCCAACAACACCAACTTTCTCAGAACATATCGAGGGTGCGCCATCAGTCAGTACTGAAACAAGCTTATCCCATGGCAACTCCAACTTTTGTATACATTTTTCAAGTTCACCAAATATGTCATGTCCCGTGGTTGTGCCTTTCAAAGGAAAGAGGTTGAGTAATTCATCCATAACATTCAAGTTCATGTCCATACCTTGAATAAGCACAGCACTGTATGCGGTATCGGTTATGCCACTGCTCTCGTCAAGGACAACTAAAACTCTTTCACAGCTGCAAGTAGCTGCTGGTGCATATCACTGGCCAATTCATTAATTCTGCTGCCCACTGTATTTGCAGACAAACTTATACCTTCAAACACTTTCTTCTTGTCTGGGCAAAGAATCTCGCTTGCTTTTTTGAAGCAGTCTTTAATGAATTGGCCTTCAATGAATGGATGAGACGACTTTGTGATAATTTCACTGATGATAAAGCTTGCTCATACTGAATCTTCACTCATTTTGCTAAGGTTTTTGAAGATGTTGCGCTGCTTGGCAAAAGCTGATTTTTAGTTGATGAACTTTTTCTTCCCTCATTTTGCCTGTAATCACATCATATTCATTACCATGCATTGTTTCCTCCTAATGTCTTCGTACGTTGTATTCTTTGGAAAAGAAACAGATTGATAACAGATTAGGCATTTGGTTTGATTATTCAATTCAGTGAAAAAATATAATTTTTCCCACTTTTCTTGGAAAACGTGATTTTCATCTAAAATCTTTTGTTTCTTGGATGACGACATTGCTAATAGTAGCTTATAATACTAGTCGGCAATAAACATACAAAGAAAATTATATTGGTTTTGAAATTTTCTAATACTGAAACAAGCACTTCCTTAGTAACAGATGATGACCACAAATTATAACATGCCCAGCAAAATACATTGTGAAAGTTATAAATCTGCTTAAGTTACCTGCCTGAAGCAGCTCCAAAAACAAACTAAAATACACAGCTTTCTAGCTCAACTGTAGATGTTCCTTCTACTGTAATTTATCAACACTTTGAATGTGTTTTTAAGATTATATGCTTTTTAAAAAGTGAACTGCTCCTTATCATTTAAGTATTACTACAGGGCAGGTGAGCATACACGCAGGTTAGTTGTTTTGGCTGTAGTAGCTTACTTTGACCACCAGGAGGCAGGACAATGCCAGCAGTCGACCATATTCCTTGTTTTAACTAATAATAATACCAATAGCTTTTAGTTTAATGCTATTTTAACTCTTAAATAGTTCTATTATATGGAGGTTTAATGTTGCCAGCCACATTCTAGAGTGTTATTTACCCCTAGTATGTCTTCTGTACCCTTTGTGTCTTGTTTTTAAATTTATATCTGCAACATTTCCATCTCTGGCTTGCTCTCTTTTTACCTCTTCAGCTCTTATTTTCACAGCTGCTTCCTTTCTGATTATTATTTTCAGTGCTGTTTCACACTGCTGACCTGGCCCTGTCAGTACTGGTTTCAACCAGCTAGGCCAGTGTGACATCCATCTTCTCTCTCTCTCTCTCTCTCTCTCTCTCTCTCCAACCCTTCCCCCAGTTTCTTTCACTTTCTTTTCTTTCCAACCCCCGCCCCAGACTCTAACTTTCCCTTCCTTATTGTGGCACCATCTTTACCTCTCTGTCCACTCTAATCCTTTCCCTATACCACTGCTAGAACACCCCTTTCCCCTTTGCATACTTTCCTCTGAACATACCTTCCACTCCACTGATTGTTTTTTTTTATTTGCTCTTTGACCTTGATTCTTCCTTCCCTTGGCTCTACCTGCTTCGTTCGCCCTATGTGCTCACTCTGCTCCCCTACTCTGCCCCAAACTTCACCCACCCCCAGTACCTCTACACTTATACTTAGCTTGCCACTCCCACCACTTCCACTATCCAATCCAAACTACCCGTCATACTCCCAAATCCCTTCCCACAGTTCACCCATTAAAGTCTACACTTCACATTTTACTGCCAAACACTACTTATCCTGATAAACTACCAAACAATTAAGCTAAACCATAATTTCTTATTCAAATAAACTAAGTTTGCAACTTAAATCACCCCTTACTACCATCCTAAAACCAACATCATGACCCTCAAGCCTCTATCCCTACTTACTTTAATACTTCTAATTACCTTAATCTACCTAAACTATATCACCCAGCCTACTAATGCAAACCACTCCCCCCCATTTCACACCACTACCCCCATTTCAACAAAGTGCACATTTACTGTTACCCTTACATCTCCTAGTCTCTACTCCTCAACACTAGCATGCTCTTCCCCTATAGACTCCTACTTAACTCTAAAAACACTGTTCTCAGCTACACTAGTCTAATGTCCACAAAACTTCTGCCTGTATACTACACCCCAAACAAACCAAATACCTCGTCCATCATCTTATCTCTAGCCTTCACTTTGGGGACATCCACTCAAACCCAGGCCCCTCTACCACACAGAATCCAGCCCCCCACCAGCCCCAAGCAACAGGCAAACCCCTCCACTTCTCAGCTCTAAATACTCACAGCCTATGTAACAAAATTCCAAACCTTCATGCCTGGATTCTACATAACCAGTCTGATATTCTCTCCATCTCAGAAACCTGGCTTAAGCCACACATAAAAGATTCTGAAATAACTCCTCCCAACTACCGCATGTTAAGGAATGACAGAACACAAAAAGGGGGGGGGGTTAGCACTCCTTTACTCAGCATCCCTCTTAGTCACCCCCATACCAAACCCTTTCGCAAATTTGGCAAGGCAGAAATGATACCAGCCCTACTCCACCTAAACAAGCATAAACTCATATTTGTTCTCTTCCTCTATATTCCCCCTGGAGACAATATCTCATCCCATGAAGATATTCTCTTCTGGGTCTCCACCAACATTACTCACAAAACCATAATCCTGGGGGACGTGAACATAAACTGGGCCACAATCCAATCTCCCACTAACTCTCTCAATATTAACTCATATAACTTTACACAACTAATCAATTCCACTACCAGGCCTTCCAAGAACTCTATTACTGGAAGTATTATAGACTGCATTCTACTATCCCATTCTCACTATATCTCTGATAGTGGTATTCTCCCAGACCCACTAACTGACCACTTCCGCACTTTTGCCTGCCGTCTCCCCTCTTCTATACAACTAACTCATACCTATATTTCCACTCGCTGCCTACAAAACTTAAATTCTGAAACCTTCTCAAATGCACTAAAAAGCACAAACTGGAACCCATTAAAGAATCTTCCCTAGATAATGTTCTCTCCCACTTTAACTCTACTTTCACAAACCTGCTCAACTCCTTTGCCCCTCTAAAAATAAAATGTACAAAAAGTAACCCTGTACCCTGGTTAACCAAAAACACCTTAGCTACTATGCGACTCCGTGACAATGCCTGGACATGTTACCATAAAAATAAAACCACTTTCACCCTTAACAAATATAAAACACTACAAAATAAAGTCAAAAAACTTATTACCTCAAACCGCAAAGCCTATTTCTCCATTCTCCAAACCAACCACAACACCAATCCCAAACTATTTTGGAATCTCATCTCTCCTCAACCAAGGAAAAAAAGAAAACCCTTGCCCTAACCTAGATGCCTCTGCCATGGACTTAACCACCCAATTTAACTCTTTCTTCATAGAGTCCATAAGCAAGTTAACACCGTCCTTCACCAACACCTATGTGACCCTTCATCAGCCTGCACCCTTCCCTTCCTCAGCTAGCATCCCTTGTCCCCAACCTCCACCCTTCTCTGTCAATCCCATATCTATATCCACTATAAAAAAACTTCTCCTAAAATTAAAACCTGGTTCCAATGCCCCTGATGAAATTCCCTCCTACTTCCTAAAAGTAGCTGCAGAAGCCATTGCTCTCCCTATCAGCATACTAATTAATTGGTCTATCTCAGAAAGCCAGGTCCCCTAGTTCTGGAAGAAAGCCTTTATTATTCCTCTACATAAAGGAGGCAATAATAATGACATTCCAAACGTCTGCCTTACTGCTATCTTATCCCCCATTTCTAAGCTTGTATCCACCAACAACTCTTACCCTATCTAATCAACAACCAGCTTCTTACCCCCACAAAGCATAGATTCAGAACTGGTCATGGCACCTCCACTGCCCTCCTTTCCTTCCTTGAAACAATTAACAAAGCCTGAGATTCTGGCCATTTCATGTCCACCCTTCACTGCGATCTCTCCAAGACATTTGACACTATTTCCCACAACCTGCTTCTTAATAAACTCTCAAAACTAAACCTATCCCCTTCCTGTACCAAGTGGTTCTCCAGCTACTCACAACCAGACAACAAGCAATCAAATGGAATAAAGCCATTTCACCCTTCCTTAATACTCCCACAGGTGTCTCCCAAGGATCCATTTTAGGCCCCCTACTATTCAATATATTCATTAATGACTTCTACCAAGCTATTCCAAACTCCAGCCTCCTCCAATATGCCAACACTTCTACCATTATCTGCTCCTCCCCTTCTATCCCCACTCTAAATAAGCTTACCCAAAGTGTCTTCTCCTCTCCTCTCCTCTACTGAGCAGTGGATGCTAGACAACCATCTGGCTCTCAATGCAACCAAAACTAAACTTGCTATTCACTGCCTCCAAAACCTCCTCCCTAGATAAATACTCATTTATAATCACCAGCAAAAACAATACTCCCCTACAAATAGTCTCGGACACTAAATTACTAGGAGTACTCGTAGATGATCAACTAAACTTTGACAAACATTTTCAAGTAAATATCAAAAAAAAAAAAAATGGTATGCTATACCACCATAATTGTTATATCTCTCATTCCACCAGGCTCATACTAGCCAATGTATCTCATCCCATCCCTCCTATATGGTGCATCTATCCTCACCAATCTGCAATCCTCCCTCAAAACAAAACTCACAGAACCATTTCTCACCATTGTAATTCTCTTCAACAACTAAACTGGCTTGAGCTACCTAACCTCCTCCCTTATACCCAACTCATCCAAGCACACAAAGTCATTTACAGCCCCTCTCTTTGCCCCTCCCTAGCTACTACCTTTGAAATACATGAACCAGAATGACTTCTAAGATCTAATTCCCAAAAACTAATTACATTGCACAAACCCACACATCCAGATGGGAATCACCTTATGTCCTTTCTTTCACACCTCTGGAATTCTCTACCATCTCCTATCCGCATCACTAGCAGTCTCTCCTCATTTAAAACCCTGCTGCACTCACACTTAACTTCACAATGGAAGTGCTCCTGTTCCCATCCTACCTAATTCTTCTAATACCACTTCCTAATCTCCTAGAAATAAATACGCCATCACTGCCTCCTATAGTTCCACAGCTCTAATGAACTATTTGACCTACTACTTAACAGTTACCCTTTGCTGCTACTTTTGTAAACAAAAAAAAAGTGTTTTTTATTGCTGTTTAATGAACTATCACTGTTAACCTTTTCTTATCATATTTACTTTGTATTCCTATGAGATAATCCGTAATGTATATGTGCAATGCGTACTATGTATTTGTAGTTTTCTGGAGCTTTTCTCCCCAGGACTCCATTGAAAATGGGCTCCTTGTTGCCCAATGGACTATCCTGACAAACAAACTGCAAATAAAATAAATAAAATAAAATAAATTAATTAAGTATTCTCTCTCTCTCTCAGTTCTGTTCATGCCTCCAAATAACCTCCTAATGCTTTCTAATTTTTAATTGATATTACAAACTTTTGTTAGTCACACACACACACACGGTGATCTTTGGGTAATTAACCCACACTATCCTGAGTTCCCTAAGACAGCCATGTAAACCATTAGGAACAAAGATATTCAGCAGTTGGTGTAGGTTTCCAAGATAATGGGCACCTACCAAGTCGGACGTTCCTGGTAATCAAATGTCAATAAATAAGTTAATAAATTCCTATCCCATAGATTTCAGGTTGCTGTACTCATTTTACTTCATCACTCATGCATTTGTAAATCCTGTGTGGTATAAGGGGATATCAGTTACATAGGGTTCTCTATACCTGGAGTCTTCTAGGTAAGCAATAGTTTATGATGCAACAACTCCAGGTCTTGTTCTATATTCCTGAATTGTGTGCTTTCTTGGAATTCACAGTCCAGTATCCACACTGTCCACACATCCCTTATTAAATGTGGTGCTTCACCTTTCATATCTGAGTTGCAATCCATGAACTTCCCTGCAGCCACCCCTTCAGTAGTTTGTCCAAGTATGCACAAACACCAAAATGAAACACTTCCTCCAGCAATTCCCTCATCAGCATGTCGAAGTATGCACAGGCACTACTAAAACGAGACATTTTATTTTGCCCAGTGATCACGTCAGCAGTTTGTCCAAGCATGCTCAAGAACCAAAATGAAACATTCCCCCCACCAATCCCTTCATCAGCATGTCTAAGTATGCACAATGACACATTTTATTTTGTACAGTGATCGCATCAGCAGTTTGTCCAAGCATGCACATTCACCAAAATGAAACATTTCTCCAACTGATCTTTTCAGTCGTATGTTCAAGTATGCACAAGCACCAAAATGAAACACTTCTCCCAGCAATCCCTTCATCAGCATGTCTATGTATACACAAGTACTACTAAAATGACACAAGTAATTTTGCCAGCAATCACTTCAGCAGTTTGTCCAAGCATGCACATGCACCAAAATGAAATGTTTCTCCAAGCGAACTCTTCAAGAGTATGCCCAAGTATCCAAAAGCACCAAAATGAAACATTTGCCCAGTGATCTCTTCAGCAGTATGTTCAGATATGCACAAGCACCGAAAGGAAACATTTCTCCCAGCACTCCCTTCAATCAGCATGTCTAAGTATGCACACACACAACTAAAATGAGAGAAAATACATTATTTTGGCCAGCGATCACTTCAGCAGTTTATCCATGCATGCCAAGCCAAGCACCCTACTGATCCCATCATCGACAAGTATGCACAAATGCTAACATTTCCCCACTGATCCTTCAGCTGTATCTAGCCAGCCTTCAGCTGTACCTGGCCAGCTCAAAGTCATAGAGTAGGTAAATATGGAGGAAATCAACAAGGTAGCAGCACACAGCCTCAGCAATCAGCACTAATCATGTTTTCCAGCACACCATCCTTAAGGAGTTTTACTATTAGCATACCATCAACACACAAATGCCTGTTCAGCTCCTCATGATGAATGTTAGGGATGGAAAAGATCAAAACTATGAGTTGAAAATCCCGATGTTTGCAGCAATGCTGCCCTTTCACCAGGGCACCAAACACAGATCTCTCTCAACAGTAAGTAGGTACCACTTTGGTGCCCCGAAAACAACTACTGCAGGAAATTAAAATAATTACCTCAGAAACATTCCATTCATACTTGCTTGAGCCTCAGTCTGTTTTAAATGGATGTTCAGCAAAGACCCCTTTATGGTAGCTCGACTTCTCTATGGATGGAAACACCAACTCACCATATGCACCCAATTCAACAGAGAGATGCTACTGGAGGTGGAAAAAAACACCTGACTGCAACTTCAAATCACATCTTCAATGTATTAGGTAAGTTTGGTGACAGGACTCGCTGTCAGAACACAAAGCAGGTACTGCATGACGTATATCATACTGTATTAATAAAAATAAATAAATAACAACCAGACAATTGGATCCACAGTAAGTAATCACAGGCTGCAAAAAACTACTTTGTGGGCCCCATGTGGCCCACGTGATTAAGACCCCTAGTATAAACTATGTAAGTAGTATTTATTTAAAAATATATATTATGCACATTTGTCTTTAAATTGTAACACTTCATAAGACTGAAAAGTAACTATTGAAATCACATTAAATATAAAGTCTAATCATTTCATAGGTGTAAGAACAACCAATCTGACAATATTAAGTTTATTAAAAAAAAGAGTTAATGGATATACCTTCCTGTCTGCTTGCAAGTATAACTGACAATACAATTTTCTGTTCAAAAGAAGAGTTTGCCATTCACCACCATACTCATTGTATTCACCATTTTCTAAATAAGAAAACACAAAGTTGTTAACATTTTTGCAAATACTAGTATGTTTGACTAAAACTTCGTAAGGCATCAGCCTTTGTGATGGCATACAAGTGTTGGTAGACACACTGATTGAACTTATTGTCCATCTTGTCCACATAAAATGCAGGACAGGAAATCTATGCTGTAATGTATACAATGCTGGCAGTATTACAATCAAAATGACATGTGGGGTAGTGTTATCTCCCTACTATCCACCATAACAAACTTGCCAGTCTTCACTTATTTACACATATTGCATGTCCGTACTAGAACATGACAATGTTATTAAATGTCCGGTGTTTTTTTTTTTTTTTTTTTATTGCTCCATCAAATTGCCATTTAATATTAATGCCATTATCTATATAAACCTGGGTACCTCACTTACTATTTCAGTGACACCTTCTGAATGCTGAAATAAAGTCCAGTGTTTAATGATAATCCTTGATATTTCTATTGTCAATGGAAAATGGTAAACACATAAATGTAGGATAGTAGGGCTTCTCAACCTCACTGTTCATTTTTCATTTGTGGGGGGGTTCCTAAGGTTGGAGCAAAATGATCCATTCTCTTGAATTTAACCTCTTTTATTACTGTGTCAATTAAATCCAGTGAATGCTATCTATGAAAAATATTTTCAGTACCACTTTTTTGTCAAATACCTCACCTTCAGACACCAATCTGGACAACCTCTCATAATGCCTTTTAATAATGTTATATTTCACAGAAAAGGGATGTCCACTAGAAAAATGTAAATAAGAATTACTGAAAATTGGTTTTCTATAGATATTTGATTCAAAACCAGTGTTCATTTTGTTTTTATAAATGTGGACATCCAAATAATTAATCATGGTGTCTGAAAACTCATAAGTAAAACTTACTTGCACTGGAAACAGTCCCCACATTCTTGAACATAGTGAGAACACACTGCATTTAATCCAAGACCTTATTCATGAGTGACTAACTAACCTAGTATATATCGGGAATCATACAGGACCCCTAATATGCATGCCCAGAGTTTCCTGGACTTTATGCTTGGCCTGTTAGTCCATTGCCCCACTAGGTGTGTAAACATCCTTGAATCTGGTCTTCATAAAAATGAGGGACCTTTGTACCATCCCTAGTATATTGTCCTCACTGGTCAGATTAAAACATAGGGCTGTCTCCTTTGAAATAAAAATAAAATGTAGAAACCCAGCTAACCCTGGAACATTTAAGAAATATTTTAAGACAAACCTCCTACTATTAAGTGACACCTTAGCAAAATTCTAACCCCCAAAACCCAGATAACACCACTACCTGTGCATAATTGCTCATGGAAACCCTGTATAATTATATTAACATCTGCAAAGAGACAGCTGTATCCACTCATAAAAGTTTATTATTATTTATTTTATTTATCCTTTGTTGACCAGGTTAGTCCAATTAGGCTAGCTGCCTCTTTTCAAGGGAGACCTGAGGTGGTATTTAATACTATTAGGGGAAATTTGGCCAGAGCATCAGGGAACTTCCCCTACTCATCATTGTTGTGAGTGGGACACATGTTGGAGGAGCACTTCTTGTTTCCATTTCAGACACAGAGGCAGCCTGGAGAAACAGGGAGGCAGATAGAGACATAAGGAGATGATGCAGTTGTGAAAGAAATGAAGGAAAAAAATAGATATAGAGACTGGAGAATGTGTGCAGGATTCTGAGGAAATGCTTCAAAGAAACCTGTATGATGGATATGAGTCAGCAAATGATGGATGTATAATTATAATCTTCCAGTTGGGTGGGTTGCACAATGATTTACTTAAAGAAATGGTGGTGCACAGTGAACCAGAAAATGAAGAAGATGTTTCCTGAGGGAACATTATGGAGAAAATACAAAAGGAAGATGCAGAGACAATCCTGAAAAATAGTGGTGAGATGAAAAAGAAAACATATGCAGAGAAAGTAAAAGAAGGTAAAAGTGGAGTAGCAGAAACAACGGCAGAAGAAAATGAAAAATGGATGTACATGGTAAGGATTCAAAGTAAAGAAGACAAAATAATGCTGGAAGTATGGCTAGGATTAAAAAGGCATTTCAGTTTCATTACCTAGTATTCTCCTATGATCCTAAGAATGTTGTATGTTATCATATGTGCCACTGCCATGACTGTCAAAACCCAGAGAACACCATTTCCAAGCTGTACTCACCTCCATAACTGATCCAGTTGTAGATGTGCTAGCATTACATGACCATGATCTTGGCTGTCCATGGCCACAACAGCCACTGTCTATGGAAGTAATGGTGGATTTCCTTCATGGACAGTATCTGCTCCACAGTATGCAACCATGAGAAGATACTGCGCATGTCAGTATATGATTCATTCTATAAAAACACCCACACATATGGGAAGTGTATTCTTGAAGGTCATCCCCTCACACTCTGCATTATCTGTATCAACTAGGAAATGTCTGTGGTGATACTACCATCAACCACCACATTGGCCTTGCACATGCATTGGGTTACAACCATTCACCCAGCTAAATCAGGAGGAAGGTGGTACCTGTACCTCTGAAGGGCACCAGTATGCACCCATATATCTTTACCCCCTCCCACTTGCCCTACAGGGCCCGTGGCAAATATTGATGACTGACTCATATGAGATAGCACTGAGTCCTGACTGTGAGTGGCTGTAGTAACCTGTCCTCCTTGTGTGGTGTTTCTGTTAGGTGCCCTCAGAAACAAAGTCTGTGCCCATGGTCTGTGTTGGGGATGAAACTGGCACAATCTTTGTGTGTATCTCTCCCCCCACACACACACACGCACACACACTGTACTTGCTGACTGTGCTAGCTGCTCACTGCCATCATCATCAGACTCAGACAACCCTCTGACATCAGGAAGTTGTTAATCCATACTGGTGGTACTAGGCGGTGATTGACCTGTTGACACAGCAAAGTACAAAGCCTAGAATCACTACACCTCTTTACACTCACAGTGCAAATTAAATACTACAGTGCATAGCAACAATACTGGAAAATAACTTAACTCAGGCAAGTGGCCTATAGGGTAATCAACCCACACACACAAAAAGAAACTGCAACACACATACACACACAGGCTTAGAACTTGTAGGGGAGCATAATGATAAAGTTTCCCTCCACAACTAACCAAATGTGATGTATACACATCCTATGCACCTGTAAAGATGTGTGCCATCTACTTCTATCTTATGGCTGGCCTGCTTCTATTAAAATATGCACTGCACAAATGCTGCTAGGTGTGAGAATCAGTAACACTGACATCCCTTGCACACAACTCTGTGTTAGGGTCTGTTACTAATCTCTTCCCCAAAGCAAAGGTGTCATGGCTAATGTAACATCCCCACCCTGGGTAAGTAATCAAGAAGCCTGAATCCTCACCACTGACACTGGAGAGGGATGTGCACTTGGAATACAAATGGATACACAGTATTTCCAGATGCAAATATCTCTGCATCAAACAAATTTCCCTTAAGAGCACACAGGGCACGCAATCAGCCTAGGGTCTGGGTGTCTCTGTCTGCCTCTCCCCAGGTCCCCAATAATGCTCCCCACTGGCATTGTTAGACCAGTGCTTTGTGTCCCTGCCCCAAATAGCTGACACACACACACTTTGAGATTTAATTTTCACACACAATTTTCACCTTTGAAGCTGAGACAGGAATTTAGCATGGACGGCTACAATACACATCTAAATGTTTATGGCAGTGCCTGGGGCTTCCCTTCTTTTTACTGGGCTAATGACCAAAGGCTTCTTTCAGACCCACCATCTCTGGTCCTATTCAGCAGTGTGGGGTGTCATTTTAATGGTTTAATGCCTCATTTACATTTCTCTTATTTTTATTAAAGTAAGCTAGCTGGTTAACCTCTTCTGTCCCAATATCCTCTACTAAAGCATGGTGGATTGCCTGCATGGACAGTGTCTGCTCCACAGGGATACTGCAAGAACCTAGAGTCGGGTGACCAGATGAGGTCATTCTGCACGCCATCTTGGATATTATATTTTACAGGGAGTAATCTCTGAGTATTGAGTATTCTGTTTTGGGGGACCTAACTAGAAAGACTGTTCATGCATTTCATTGTGCCTTGTTCTATCAAGTAAGTTATTAGGGAACAGTAATTCTCCTAGATTCAGTCAGGAATACAGTGAAGCTTAGTTTAGAGATTGTTTTTCTTTATTTGCATGAGTCTGTCCATCAATGTTATTTTCAATATTTCCTGTAAATTGAACTTTGTGGTTTACTGTAAATATATATTTAGTATTTTCTTGTTCTTTTTTTTTATTTATTATTAAATATATTTAAACTTTTATTCCTGAAATTCTTGCTGTTTGGTCAACATTACTATTTGTATTAATATTAGTATCACTCAGCATAATTGGATACACTATTAAGAGCCTTATAGTAACTGACTGGTGGCAGTGAATCTACCTTATAGTCTGGGCAAAGTTGGTAGAGTGGGTAATCTTTGCCAGCCTTTCCCAGGTGTGTGTGTGTGTGTGTGTGTGTGTGTGTGTGTGTGTGTGTGTGTAAAAAAATAAATCTCAATGAGTGTGTGTCAGCTATTTGGAGCAGGGACATGAACCACTGCTTTTACAGTGCCTTTGGGGAGCCTTACTGAGGGACCTTGGGAGAGGCAGATAGAGAAATCCAAATCCCAGGCTGAGTGTGTGCCCTGTGTGCTCTTAAGGGAAATTGTGCTTGATGCAGAGAGGTCTGCATTTGGAAATACTGAGTATATTCTTTTGTATTCCAAGTGCACATTAATCTCCAGTGACCGTGGTGAGGAATTAGGCTCCTTAATTACAGGACCAGCACGGGGATGTCACATACTGGTGAACAGTGGTGGGATATTAATTGAACTCTTGTAGCCTGTAACCAGTAGTCACTAAAACAGGTGTACTGTCAATCAGCCACAAAGTAGGCATTCAGAGTTTTATATCACAATAGTTTTATTTATTTTTTATTAGCTTAGTTAGTCAGGGAGAGCAGGCAAGGATGTCAGCAGAGGATTATGGTAAGCTGACAAGGAGCCAGTTGGTTGAGATGTGCCAAGCCAAAGGACTGGTGCATGCCAACCTGACTAGAGGGGGGAAATGATTGCAGCCTTAATCACAGCTGCAGCACAGGCCAACAACCAGTCTGGCATTGGGGATGTACAGCTCTCAGAAACAGGACAGCTGGGCTTTTCCTCAGAGGACTTAAATCCATCTGTAGTTAAACAGCCTTGAACTGTAGAACTCACTGTAGAATAAAATCATGAAATAAAAAGTAAATAATAGAATCCAGGCCACCAAAGAAGACAAAATTTATTTTATGGAAACACACAAAAACAGATGATAATCGCTTTCATCTTGAAACAAGACTTCTTCAGATAAAAACACAAGTGCTACACATTGCTTTTAAAACCCTCCCAGTTACTAACAATTAACATTTAAAAGGTCCACACACAATTACATAGAAATAAGAATTGTGAGTATGAGAAACAAAAGTATGTCACTTGATTCTTGTTACTCTCAATGCAAGTACAAAAATTAGTGTATATATTAAAAAAATGCATTAGGTATAAAATATAAAAATGTATATGTGTGCCTACACTATACATAGAAACAATGAACAATTCATCTGGAGATTCGACTATTATTGAAAATGATGATCCTTTTAGTTCTGGTTGTGTGGCCAGGACACAAAGAGAGGTCACCAAAGTTCGTGAGGAAGTTGCAGCATTGAAGGGGGACCTTACTAGGCTCATTGAACTGCTTAGTCAGAATGAGCAAGTAGGTGGAGCCATTCAACCAGGCTCAGTGTCTTCTTGTGTTACAGAAACTTTAACAGCACCTACCACGTCATCTCCATGCTCGGGGTGTGTGAGCTATGGTGGGATTCAGACAGAAGGTGGAGTTGTACAACAAGGACTTGGTTTTAAAGTTGGTGTCAGTCAGGCTGCTCAGCGTCCCACAATTCTTGGTGCCCAGTTACCTTTGGAAAGCAACGGTCGAGGTGTTCAGCGGCTACATACAAATATAAAAGGTATTGTTACTCTAGTTTCTCATCAAGGCAGTGTTGGTAACACCTGTTCATTAAACGCTGTAGACACGGAGGCTTTACACCCTCTGTATTCTGAACATTCTGTGCATTTTTCTGAAGTATTAGATAAGGACTTTGATTTTCCTTTTACCGCTAATGCTTCACACAACGACGTTAACAGCTATGGGCCTAATTCAGAGGACGCTCCCACACTGAAGGACATGATTTATTATTTTGAAAAAATCTTTTCAAATATAAATGTATACAGATTGACAACCGTTATTTGCATTGTTGTCTTAACCATAAATTGGTCCCACAAGGACTGAGACTTTATAAATATACTTTTGGTATTGTGTATACTCAAGATATTTTGAATGACTTTCATGGCTTTTTTGATGAATGTGGGTTTGGACTAATTACTAGGTTGATTAAATATAATGATTTAACTTTAGCAGTGTTACTTAATGATGTTAACAAATTGAATGCGCTAATCATCTGTTTTTGTGTGTTTCCATAAAAAAGATTTTGCCTTCTTTGGTGGCCTGGATTCTATTATTAGTCTTGAACTGTAGGCCAAATGTTTGGAAATAAAATCATCAGAGAAACTGTGGTTTGGAAATAAAATCATCAGAGAAACTGTGGAATTTGGAAATCAAAGAAAATGGCAGACTGCTGCATTTGGAGACCAAAGAAAAGGAGAAGCAGCGTCAACATGACAGGGAGATCACCAGGGTCATGGAGGTAATGGGGAAGGGAATAACCGAACCCCCGAATCAATAAAGGTCAGTGCACTGAAGTTACCATTTGTTATTTTTATTTTTATGTTAATTCAGCAAGCAAAAAAAGAAAAAAAAACCATAGTAGCCACTTGCATTCAGTCCTTCCTTTACATATCCATAATATACTGCCATGAAGTTGCAGGCATGATACAAGGCTGTCCTTGTATGTTAATACCCTCTTGGAGAATATCTGTTCTCCAACTATTTTCTATAATGGCTTGTGTGACACTACCAGCCCAGCTATCTGGAATTTTGTAAATAATGCTATGTCATTTGTGAATATTGATGTGATTTATACAGAATTGTACTACGTCATTTGTGAATAATGATATGATTTATACAGAACTGTATGTTATGTACTGAGCTTCAAGAATGTTACCACAGCATACCCTGCTGGAACATAGAATATTAACTTATAAAACTTCAAGAAAATAAGTTGAAATTAAGTGCTTTACAATGAGCTATAAAATTTAGTTAATACAGCAAGAAGACACAATATCTAGATCTAGAGGTTTTTCTATTGTCTGAAAAGAAATTACTAGGTTTAAAATGTAAAGTGTTTGATTGCTTTATGACTTCCTAGCAGTTACATAATTCTGAGCAAAGATCTGAGAGATATGTATTTCTCACACAGAGATGTTAAAATTCTATTAGTTTCTGTTAGCCTGGGAAATGAAGGCAGGTGACAAAGAGTGATGTCATCCAAGATGACCCGCAGAAATGTTTGACAGTAATTTAAAAACTCTCACAGCAAGAGAGAGAGAGAGAGAGACTGTGTGCATTTTCTATTTGTCTTTGGATCTGACAACATCCACTCATCAACATCTGCACTTGCCTTGCTAATATTAAGTACTACAGTAATTTATTTTATATATAGATAGGAATATAGTACAGATTAGTTTACATGTTTTCTGTATTTATTTGAGACTGTCCTGCAATGTTGTTTTAAAATATTTCCTATGATTCTGAACTCTGTAGTTACTGTGTTGATTGAGTATTGTCTTGTTTTTTTATTATTTATTATTAAATATATTTAAACCTATCTTTGTAGCTGATATTTGTGAGACATATTTAAGCTCCTACAGTACTTGCATATATATTTGCTGACACTGTACAGGCCACCCCTAAATAGTCTTGCTCTTGGTCTCACTTACCATTTGGATAATAGTAACATTACACAGTAGGATTGGTCACCCTTTGTAAGGGCCTTAGGTAGATGATAAACAGGGGCTGTGATAACTACCTTATAGACAGGGAAGAAGGGAGCATAGTTTGCAAACCTGTGCTAGCCTTCTCCAGGAGTGTATGTGTTTGTACATAAATCATATCTCAAAGTGTGTGTGTGTAGGCTACTTTGGCAGGTGCACGATACTCTGGTTGGGCAGAGAGGATGCTGGAGGTCTTGGCTTTACCCCTCAGCTAAGATCTTAACCCTATAGCTGTGCCAGTGGGGAGTCTGATTGAGGATCTGGAGAAAGAGGGAGAAACCAGCCCCAGATTGACTGTGATCTCTGTATGCTCTTAAAAAGGAAACTTTACTTTACTGTGTGTGTACTTTTCATCCTCCCATTGTGTATGTCCCTCACTGTTGCCAGTGGTGAGGATTGAGGCTCATTTATTACTGGGCCAGTGCAGGGGCATCACAGCTTGAGATATAGGACACTTTCACTTTATGAGTCAAAGTATGTAGGCTATGGATTCAAATCACAGGTCAGGTTCTTTCCTACTAGCAAATGTATTACAGCAAGGGGGGGGTTCTTGGTCAATTTACACCCATTTCTATAGAAAGTACAACTCAGTTAGAGATATTGATGTTTCCCAGATGTATTACAATTAATTATGAGTTACTATACTTTACTGATTATATATTACTACCTGTAATTATGTGCTCGTATTTCTCTTCTCCATCCTCTTAGTAATTATCCTGTCTGTGTACTACACTTTTTTGTTGTTTCTTCATTATTTCTCTTTAATGAAATCTCACAGGGTTATCGAGCTATGGCACTTTGTACAATGGCAGAATATCTATTGTTGCAGAGGTGTTCATTGCCACTGGCTGATATTTTTCAGGATACTTTATTTCATTTAGGGGTGTTCTGTGATCAAGTTCAATAATGCCTAAGACTCTCTATATTGAATTGGCATTGCATTAAATGTAAAAGTACTGTATATTTTACTGGAAAATATATATTTTTTCATTTGTCATATGCCATAGAAAAACACCATAAACTGCAGTTACTAAAGCGTTATGGACAAATTCAGCATAGTACTCCACAGAAACCTCTAAGTGAAGAATAGCAGTCTTTGGTGCTTTTTATAATGGAGTATGCTGTGATAAATGTGTGAAAGTACATTTGTGTAAGATCTTACCATGACAGTAGATGCCCCACTTCTTACTGATTCAATATTCTTTTCTCCTGGATATCGTGGCAAGGATAGCTGAATGTCTGGCTAGTACAACAATGCCTTTACATCTTTCAGGAGCAGTATGTCAGATGTTTCTCCTATGTGCAAGGTGTAAGGTACATACGTGATTTACAAGCACATAATCTTCAGAACTGAAGTGCCCCAGAAGAAATATAGCAACCCTAGAGGAAAGTAATAACACACCCAGGAAGGGAAGATGAAGATAAAAAGGATAAGAGAAAGACCCCTTCACCAGAAGGTAAACAACATAAATTAATGGGGTAGGCAGAAGGTACAGAATATTTCAACAGTGAAAAGTAGGACATCTGCTGTTATGGCAAGATCTCACACAAATGCACTATGTTCCTCCTTATCACTGCCATAGTATTCTTTACTCCTGGGAGAGCACAAAACTACTGTAAATTATGGGAGGAGCAAGCCACAGACGACCTCTGCACAAATCAATGAAGGATGACCCTCGCAAAACCCACCCTGGCCCTAGAAATGACTTACAACTTGTAATGTTTGGTGAAAGTGTAAACAGAAAGCCAAAGAGCACCTTTAAAGATGGATCTATTATCTAGACCCCTGAAAAAAAGCACCAGAAGAGGTCACTACCTTGGTAGATGAGAACAGGCATAAGAGGAAATCAGCTTGCCATGAAAAGTATAGTAAAAGTAAATGGCCTTAGAAATCCAGGAGGAGATGGTTTGCTTAGATGCCAGCAAACTCAATTTCTAGTCATTAAAGGAAACAAAAAGCTGCTCAGATTTCCAGATATGTTTTGTATTTTCCAAGCAGTTTCTGCACTCTCTATGTAAATCCAAGATGTGAAGAACCCTCTCACTAAGATTCTGTGGAGAAAGGAAAAAAAGAAGGAAGAATGGACTGATTCAAAGACAAATCATCAACCGCCATGTGCATAAAAGAAGGATTGGTATAAACAGATACCCTGTCCCTATGAAAAAAAAAAAAGGTGGAACTGTCATGAGTGCTTGAAATTCAGAGACCCTTTTGGCAGAAGTAAGTGCCACCAACAATAGTGTCTTTCAGGGACAATGTTGTAGGGAAGAAGTAACTACAGGCTCAAAAGGGGACTGGATCAGTTTCTCAAGAACTGAATTAAGGTCCGAATAAGGAGGAACAGGCTTTTGTGGATTCTGAATATGAAGGTCACATTTTAAAAATTGTTTGACTTAAAAACTTGAAGCTAAAGGTGGGTTTAGTGGCAGACAAGAAGAAATGGACTTTGTGAGTATGCAAACCAAAACTGAGCAGCTCACACAAATAAGAAAGGATGTGGGAACCCCAACAGATAAAGGGTCCAACACATGCCTGAAACACTGAGCAGAAAATCTCCTCCATTTAGTCACACAGGATTTTCTAGTAGTGGATTTTTTGGCTTACTGCAAAACCTGAAGCACATCCTCAGAAAACTGGTGCCTAAAAGAAATAAAAACCCAAACACCCAGAGTGTCAACTGAAGGTTGGACACGTGAGGGTGAATGAGAGACCCCTTGCCTTGAGTGAGAATATCTATCCTGTGAGGTACCTTGTGATGACTGTCCCTGGCCAGGTGAAATAGAAGGGGGAACCAGTGCTGTCTCGGAAAAAAAGGAGTCACCAGCAAAATTCTGGGTGTGCTCTATATGATCTTGTGCAGGACCTTTGGCAGTAGAGGAAAAGGGGGATAGGCAGACAGAAACATTCACTTCCAAGAAAAGTTCATGGCACCCAATTTCTAAGCCAGAAGACTTGGCACTCTGGAACAGGAGTTGGGAAGTTGTCTGTTCAAAGGAGAGGAAACAGATCAACGTGAGGAATACCCCACCAATATGCAATGTCCAGCAACATCTCCCTGTGAAGCAGACAATCGTGATAATTTGTCCTGGATCTGCTCAAAGACTCTGCCACCAGACTGTGCTCTGAAGGAATGCAGATTGCCTGAAGAGCCAAGTGACAGTGGACTGCAAAATCTCAAGCCTGAAGAGCCAGCCTGCAAAGAAGGTAAGACTTAATGATATACCATATGACTGTGGTATTGTCTGTAAAAACTTTTAAAGGGCCTGAAACACAAAGGGATAGAAAAGCCTGGAGAGCTTGAAATAGAAGAAGTAGAGCCCTCATTCCTTGATGTTGATATGGTCTGTCAGTTGATGTTTACGAAGACCCTGGACTTTTAGTTTTTTGGAGGAGGCTCCACAAACATAATCAGAAGTATCCACGTACAACTGCTGAGTAGGGAAAATAACCTGAAAAGGCAGATCTGGATTCAGGGAAATCTGGTAAATCCACCAGCACAGCTCAAGCTTGAGACAAGGCAAGGGAGGAACCACATATTATAGATGGTGGCAGTGCTGGAGCCAAACAGTCTTGAGATACATTGAAATTTCCTCAGGCAGAGTTTGGCAAGGGAAACCATTGGAATGGTGGATGACATGTACCCAAGAGCTCAAAGAAATTCCCTTGCAGGAAGGATTGGAAGAGGAAGAAGAGATTAGAAATAAGCAGTCAAAGAGAGAACCTTAGCAGGATGGAGACAAGACAATATTGGAATAGTCTGAAACTTGCAACCCAGAAACACTTGGTCCAGAGAGGGAGTCAACATAGATTTTTTGAGATTAAGTGTGAACCCCTATACTCAACTAGTAGTGGGGCCCAAGACAGGGTATTGGATCAGCCCTTCCTGGAAGCACCATTCCAGTGTCCCATTACTTGGATATTCATCTCCAGTTACCATAAACATGCATCAAATCTGACAGTGTGCATACTGCTTTCTTCTTTAATTCTCCAATGATTAGCAATATTTAAATCTTTTATTCAAAAAATTTATAGCACAAACACTGACAGCCATTTGCTAAACAAAACAGTACAGTCTCACAATGGAAACAGAGTTCACTTTTTCTGCCCTTGAAACATATATTCAGTGAAACAGCTTTGAAACTCGGAGTAAAATAAAATGCATCTGGCCAGTGATGGATTAAATTTTCCTTTGGGCTGTTTTCAAACCATAAACCCTTTGCACACATTTTTAGGATCATGCATACATGCTTGTATTTTTGATGCAATTACTGATTGTATTAAATTATAATCTTTGTATAATATAGCACCACTTGCTAGAGTGCGTTTTAAATTTGTAGTTTTGAACATTTTTCCAGTAAGCAATGAAACAAAATGCATGAACCAATTTTGAACATTTTCCAGTAAGCAATGGAACAAAATGTATGAACCAATAATGACAAAATTACACATATCCGGCACACTTGTCTCTTTGTCCGATAAAGAAACAGCAGCAAGCAATTCTCCATGCTTAAAAATCCAGCATATGTTGCTTCCACGTCTAAGTTCCAACATTTAAATGTGCAACGTCTTTAATACGATGCATGTACAAATGGTACTAAAGACACATGCATAGTGAGTCCTTAAAGAAGAAATGTAGCACACGCAGAGTGCATTATTAAAGAAGTGTAATTTTTTTATTTGTTTTACATTAAATGATGTAGCACCCCCCACCCCCACCCCTAGCCAGTGGGCCTCCAAAGCCAGCAGGCACTAGGCAACTACCCAGGTAGCCTAGTGCTGGATCTGTCTGTGAGTAGAGCACCATGTGGACTTAAGAACTCATTGGGCAAACAAACAAGCTATTTACAAGATTGAGAAAGTCAAGAAACCATGCAGAATATATTGAATAAGAGGATACTCTAGAAATGCAACAGTCCCTAGGCCTCACTGGTGGTGTTGGTAAGGTGGATGAACCTGGATTTGTGTAGACTACAAGAAACAAAACAGTTACAAAGATGCAGATGCATGACTATGCACAAGACAGACTGAAACATCAGAAGTGTTTCTGGCAGATACCTTTAACACACAGAGCATGAGAGAGGTCAGTATTTGTTACATTGTTCAGTTGAAGGAATTCACCCAAATATCTTCTGAGATGAAAAATGCTCCAGAAACTTCCCAGATGCTGATAGCAGCTGGAGAATATATTATTTCTTATACAGACTACATTGCGATCTTTATCTGATCCTAGGGCTGTCACCTTTTCAAATGCCCGAAGTGGGACATTTTTGGTACAAACATCAGATTTTGCAGGGCAAAACACCCATGGCCAGTACAAATGACAGAACTTCACTTTTTTTCCTAAATAGAAGCTTATTCTTGTAGCATTTTAGTTGCTTATTCTGTTTCTTATAACATTTAGGTGTCTCAGATACAGAATAAATGTTTTATGCAACTATTACATAAAATATAGGGAATATTTTTGTCCTAAAATCTCAGGACATTTGGGATTTTTTCAATTTTTTTGCAGGACACAACTGCCCAAAGAAGGACTGTCCCTCACAAAGTGGGACAGGTGGTAAGCCTATCTGATCCTGATAGGAACACAATGGGTCAGATATACGTTGAGCAGAATAAAATGGGCCATGCTGACTATTAAAACAAGCATATGTCAAGTAACAATGGCAGAAGTAGCATCTTGTTCATTGGATGGGTGGTGGTACAATGCAGTTAGAGCCTGTTGAAGAGGTGGCTATACAGGCAAGTCCCATATTTGTCACCATAGAGTAGGTAAAGGAAGTCAGTGTGTCATCAGGGTAGAAAATTTGTTTCTCATCCTGTTGCCACAGCCACTTCTGCCATGAACATTAACTGAAATAAAATGCAAGCTAGATCAGGTTATATGGACTCTGGTTTGTAAGTTAAGGTTTCCAGAAACTCAGAAAGGCCTTGAATGGCACACATTACGAGGAATTTATTGTGTGGGTTGATGTTTCAAAGTAGAGACTGGGGCTATACTTAACCATATTCAAAGAAGGAGGAAGAGGAATATTTTGTAGTAAACCTTAGTCATAGACTCCAGCCTAGGGAAGATTCACATGCAGCTGTAGAGAAGGAATGCTTACAAATAGTAAGAGCTCTCCAAAAGTTTCATCTTAACTAAATGGCAGGAAATGCAAAGTAGTTGCATGACATAATCTCTTAAAATTGTTATACATAGCCCATATACAAAGTGGAAAGCTTCTTAGATAGAGTTTAGGATCAGAGCTCTCCAGATGAAAACCCAGCAAGAGAGTGGTGTAAGTCCCACAAATTCAGGTCATCTGTCAAAAGACAGGAATAGATGAAGATGCATTTTAAGCTAGCCTAACAACCAAACTTAGTTTAGTAGTGATATCACAAGAAAACTTGCCAGAAGTGGAAGGGCAGCATGCCGGGAGAAACTTGAAATGTCTTCCATAGAGCATACTGAAAAGTTGCATTAAGCTGAGTCGCATGTAATTATTATTTTTCCCTAAATCTGTGGTTTGTTTGTTTGTTTGTCTTTCAGCTTTTCCCAGTTAGGGGTTGTCACAGCGGAACTCAGGTCTGCTAATGATTGGCAGTAGATTTTTACGGTGCCGAGTTGCCAGCTCGACGCCCAACCTTCAAAGAAGGCATGCCCATTCATGCATGTCTTTTGGAATGCCACTCAACCGCGGGGAGGACATGCAGACTCCACACAGAAGGCACTCCCTGCACTCCAGACGAGAACTGAATGGGAGAACCTCTTGCTGTGAGGCAACAACGCTACCACTGCACCACTGCGGATCTGTGTCATTCTTGGCAAAATCTTGTAGCAAGTGAAATATGTCGGATGCAAACATTATACACTGTACATAATATGTAGTTGTTTTTAGAGGACTGCTGTTAAAATGTGAAACTGGCTTCTCACATGAACACAAACGTATAGTGCATAAAATTTGGTGCTCATTAAAATTTTACTCCAAGCCAAAGGAAACATTGCTATGTTGTAAGGGGTAAATGGCTGCAGAAACAGGAAACTTGTATTCAAAATTTAAAGCCACACAGGAAACTCATAGCTTGTGACTCTGTCATGTAGAGACAGCAGCCACTAAATTTCAGTTTTTACCTCAGTTTTCAATTGTGCACAGTGGACTTCAGGGGAGCATATCATACGACTGAATGTAATTTCATAGAATGCAAAGAGAGCAAGTTGGATGACAGTGGAGTTTGTTTCTTTCTCCACTGTTGTGCTGCCTCAGACTTGGTGTATATATATATATATATATATATATATATATATATATATATATATATATATCTATATATATATATATATATGTATATATAAATATAAATTGGGGGGGTTATATAGGGGTGCAAGGGACTTTCCCCCTGCAAAAAAATTGGGTTGTTTGAAGGTGGTTTCAAAAAATATATTTTTTTCTTTTTCTGTTCGTCAAACTTACCTTTAATAAATCAACATGAATTTGACTTCAGCACTGGCACAGAAGCCCAATACTGGAATTCTTTGCCTGTGAGACTGTATAACTGCTGTTTTGACTTAAAAATGAGAAACATATAATTTATTAAAATACTTAGCTGATAGTACTAAAAAAAAAAACGCATGCTGTTAGGTAGAGTTATTCTATATGTTATTGGTCTATTAAAACTATGTATTTTACATTTAATTTTGTAATATACATCTGGTTGTATATTTAATTAAGCCAAACACATTGCTTAATGTTATTTATTTAAAGTAAAAAGTTCAATAAATTTATTTTCATAAGGTTGTAGGTGGTGGCTTATAAGTATAAGGGGATATGTGCACATGTGGTGTCATCCCCACTGTTGACATCTGCCTTTGGAAGACTGGCTGCTTAAAGCTATTGCTACCATAAAAATTATTAACAATGTGTGTGTGTGTGTGTGGGGGGGGGGATTGTGTAGAAAATAATCCAGGAAAAAGTTTCAGTTACTACTGGTAAAACAGCAGTCAAAGGCACTGGCCTAGCATTAAAATGGGTAATCTTATAGGTCACAAGTGATCATAGCAATGATAGTAACTCTGCTCTGTAGCTGATCACTTTAAATGATATTTGAGTGTGGAAGTTGGTTATTACCTAAGGCAGCAATGTACCAATATGCTGTTAAGGCCAACTGGACCTCGCATATATTTATGTGGTAATGGTGTAAATAGTGAGACCATAGCCCCAGTCCATCACTTAGAAATTGGTGGCAGCATATCTGTAAATGTTTGTTATATTAAATATTAATTTTGTTGTAAGCTTGATGTTTGATCTCAACTGCATAAAGTCTTATCAAGTCTTGTAACATTCTTAACTGTTTTATGTTAACTTTTAAATTAAAGTTGTTAAACGTATGCTTACAGTTTAAACTAGATGTGCTCTGCTTGATTCAGAGACAAATTAGTCAAACAGAAACTTGGAATGCGTGTTTACTTTTTGATAACAGCTTTTTCCTCTTAGAGCCATTTTCTAACTGAAATAAGGCAACAAGTATGTATGAATGTGTTATTTTCTGAATACTTGATGATTGTAACTTTTTAATGTGGGCACTGTATAGATAATTAAGACAACAAACTGATTTATTTTAAATCCATAATTTACAAGATGTCACAAAAATGTAATCAGAATTCAAACTGCAGCTTACATGGATTGTTTATACAAACCATTTTTAGTTTTAATGTGACATTTTCACTTGCAAAAATACTAGCTGGATAAATGCCCACTAAAATTCCTCTGCTGCAGCATTTCAGCCATGTGCCCAAAAGCTCTTTTTTTCACTGTACCACTTCCAAAGCTTGAGACTTAGCAGGAAAAGTAACTTCCCGCATACACATGCACACCTACAGAGTTTTATACTAAAAGCAGTGCTAAACACAATTATCAAAATCTGAACAGTTTTTTTCTAGCTGGGCAAACGCCAATGGTTCATTGCTCTGTTACCTACAATGAAAGCGGTAGCCAGGCATACTCAATTTACTCAGTTGAGTACTTATTTATGACTATCTCCTAGAAACAGTACTGCTCACACCAAACATAAAATCAACAACTTTCTAAACCAAAGTCTTTAACACATATTTCTAAATTATATACCATGAGTCAAGAATGCTCATTTAACAGTATTTCATGATTTTGTGATCAGCTTCTGAAAATACTGTGTACACCTCAAAAGAGAAAAGAATAAACATTTGAAGTATACATTTTAAGTGTTTGGTGGGAGGAGTGGAGGGCAAGTAGTATGAGGTCTGAGAGCTTAACAAGACTTCTGGCTGTAACCCTACCTGGAATTTTGTCAGACACCTATTTAGAGTCAAGTAAGTTTCTCTTACCAATATGAATTTTTCAAATACTGTCCACTAAAATGTTTTCCATCACTCTCTCATGTTATCATGTTTTTGAATTTGATTCACTATTTTCTATCCTGTTTACATATGTGCAGAACAATACTTGTGATTTTTTAAATGCTTCCCTACTGCATAACTGTGGTCTATCTATTTTCATACCTGGATGCTTTCTCCTTCTGTATTTCACCACATTAAATACACCCATGAGTACTGAAGTATTTTCTATAACAGTTTCCATTCCACATAGAGATGGATAACTTTGAATCTGTGACCATAGAAGTGAATCAGTAGTCTGCCTAAGGGATATCATACTTGGTGAAGTACTAACCTTCCCTAAAAATACCCATAAAATAAAATCCCTTTACAGTGGACTTTCACTGTAACTCTCTGTGACCTTTCCTTAGAGAGATAGGACATTTGCCAAGTCCCTCTTCTATCACAGTACAGGCACCATACATACATGCCTATGGTGTAGTCAGCCTCCCCTACAAAGTCAACGCTCTTCACCACAGGGCAGTACAACTCTTTTGCAGTATCAGTACAATTCATACTTGGGTTTTCTAATCCAATAGTGTGGTGTCTCTCAGGCTTATTCTTAGCATGGATTTACCTAAAGCCCCCCCATTTACTAAACACGTATATGAAACTTTCCCTCTTGTTGGTGCACTGACAGGCACAATCTCTGGCCATCATATACGTTCATACCTAGTCAATGTCAGAGGAAGTTCACTAATCTGACAGATGAGGATTTACCTTACATGTACTTGGGTAAACCACAGCTGAGATAAAAAATAATCAAAATTATGAAACTTATTTCATACACAGTAACATGAGGTCACCTAAGAATTAACAGAACTCAGTTAAATTTAAAATACATCAGTTTATACATCTTCCTGTAGAATAAAAGCTGTACAAATATGCAATCAGAGCAGTGGACCATCTAGCAGGTTACAGTTCCTTATTATGCAGTCAATGTGAAAATTAAGTTTCTGTCTTTTCTCTTGTGGGAATCAAGGTCAAGTTGCAAGATGGAAGGGAAACAGCAGTCTGGAAATAATGATTCAGCTTTTCTTAACGTACGATATGAATTCGTAAGAATGGCACATGGCAAATATAACATTGAAATAACTTCAGTTTCTAAGTAACCTCTATAATATGACTGCACTAGTGATTATTTTCATTAAGCTAAAAAATATTGTGTGCTGCGAATGCAGTAAAGTTGAATATGTGCCAACAGCTGAATAGTGTGAATTCTGCCAAACCAAGAAAATAACCCTGAAAAAAAAAACATACAGTTGTGTAAAAATCTTACCGTACCAGTAGATATCCTTCTCTTCACTGTTGCAGTATTCTTTGCAATAGGGATCCCCTGCCAGGGGTAGCCCAATATCCAGCCAGTATCCCAAAGCCTTTAGGTTGTAATAGGGATGCTGTACATCATACGTATGTTCCCCGCACATGGTGTAGGACATAAAAGTGATGTATGGATATACCATCCTCAGAACTGAAAATCCCCAGGAGGAATGACAGTGTAAGGAGACAAAGAGGTAACGTGCATGTCCCGAAGGAGAAAAGAAATAGGGAGAAGGGAGGGAGCAAATACTGCAACAGAGAAGAGAAGGACATCTAGTGTTAGGGTAAGATTTTACACAACTGTACTATGTCCTTCCATATCACTGTTGCAGAATTCTTTACAATAGGGAAAGTGCCAAAACTGAGGAAGAAAGTTGGGAGGAGGAAGGCCCCCAGAGAAAACCATGCAGGATATCCCTTGCAAATCCAGCTCTAACCCTACAAACAACATCCAACTTATACTGCTTGGTAAAAGTATGTACAGAAGTCCAAGTAGCTACCTCAAGAAAATAATTAGTATCCAAACCTTTGAAAAAAGTACCAGAAGAAGCCACAGCCCTGGTAGAATGCTCCTTTACAGAAGAAGGAAGGCTTTTCCCATGAAAGGAATAACAAAAGAAAATGGCTTTATATATTCAGGAAGAAATGGTTTGCTTGGAAACAGCCAAACCTAAAGACCTAGGATGAAAAGAAACAAAAAGCTGCTCAGATTTGTGAATGGCCTTAGTTTTATCCAAATAATATCTGAGTTTTCTATGCAAATCCAAAGTGTGAAGAACCTTCTCATTAGCAGAATGTGGAAAAGGGAAAAAGTGGGCAAATGAATAGACTGACTAACAGACAATTCATTAACCACCCTGGGCATAAAATAAGGATTAGTAGAAAAAGACACCCTGTCCTTATGAAAAAAACAAACAGGGAGAAACAGCCATAAGGGCATGCAGATCAGACACCCCTCTGGTTGAGGTAAGGGCCAAAGGAAGAACAGTCTTGCAAGAACAATGCAGTAAGGAAGCTGAAGCTGCAGGCTCAAAAGGAGCCTGGGTCAATTTTTCCAAAACAAAATTAAGGTCCCAGGAAGGAGAAATAGGCTTCCTGGGAGGCCTAATGTGAAGGACACCTTTAAGAAATTAATTGACCTTAAATCTAGAAGCCAATGGGGGAGTCAAAGCAGACAAGCAGAAATAGCTGACAGGTGGGCTTTAACAGAAGAGTATGTCAACCCAGCATTGAGTAATTCAAACAAATAAGAGAGAAGCAAAGGAACTTCCACAGTAAGTGGATCCAGGTTATGAGAAAGACAAAAGACAGAAAACATTTTCCATTTGGATAAATATGATTTTCTGGTAGTAGGTTTCCTGGTCTCCTGCAGGACCCAAAGCATGTCCTAAGAAAAAAAGATGCCTAAAAGGGATCAAAATCCTATCACCCACAATGTCAGTTGAAGAGCGGACAGATGGGGATGGATGAGACACACCTTTTCTTATGTGAATACGTCCTGTGAGGTAACTTGTGGTGATTGCCTTAGGCTAAATGCAAAAGAAGAGGGAACCAATTGCTGTCTGGGCCAAAAAGTGAGTCACCAACAAAATTTAGGGAGCATCCTGTTCATTCTTCAGCAGGACCCTTGGTATGAGAGAAGGGGGAGGGAAGGCATAAAGAAACATCCCTTCCACTTTCCACGCTAGAGGACATGGGGCTCTGGTGCAAAAGAGAGGCAGTTTTCTGTTCAGAGGGGAGGCAAAAAGATCTATTTGAGGAGTACTGCACTGGTGAGCAATGTCCAGAAACATGTCTCTGTGAAACATCCACTTGTGAGATTGTGTTATGTACCTCCTCAGAGAATCTGCTACAAAATTCTGATCTGAGGGATTGTAAACTGCCTCAAACCTGAAGAGCTAGTCTGCAAAAGAAATAAGATCTTGTTCTCCCTTACTTGTTGATGTACCACATCACTGTGGTATTGTCTGTGAAAAATTTGAGGGGCCCTGGAAGGAAAAGAGAATGGAAATTCTGAGGAAACAGGAGAAGAGCTCTCATCTCTTTGATGTGATACTTCATTTGACAAAGAGACCAAAGGGCCTGCACTTTCAGAGGACCAAAGGAGGCCCCATCCCACATCAGAGGCATCTGTAAAGAGTTCCTGAGTGGGACTGGAGGTTGAAAAGGAAGCCCTAGGTTGAGGGACAATTGACAAATCCACCACTGAAATTCCAACTTGAGGTATATGAAAAGGGGAATTGGAAAATCCAAACTGGAGCTTTCTCATATGAAGCTTGGCCAGAGGAAGCATAGAAATGGTGGAAGCCATGTATCCCAGAGCCCTTAGAAACTTCCTGGCTGGAATGGAGTTCACAGGAAGAAGGGATTGAAGGATTGTAATCAGAGTTAAAGCCTTGGGAGGAGGTAAAGATACCAGCACTGGAACAGTCTGGAGCCTGCACCCTAGAAAAACATGATCCTGAGAAGGAGTTAGGAATGATTTTTGCAAATTAACTGTAAACCCTAGGCTTTGCAGGAGACAAATAACAAAGTGAAGATGTTGAAGTACAATATCAGGAGAAGAGACTTGAATGAGCAGGTCATCCAACTAAGGACAGATGTGGAAAAAGCAATCACAGAAGCAAGGTATTTGGTGAAGACCCTTGGGGAAGAAGAGAGGCCAAAGGGCAAAGTAGAGAAGTGAAAATGCAAGGAAGAAACAGAAATATAAAAACTTCCTGAAAAGGGGATGAATAGGGATATTGAGACAGGCATCCTTGAGATCCAGTTAAACTAGAAAGGCCTGAGGAAGAAAAGAGGGAAGAATGTTTGAAGGGATAGCATCCGAAAGGAAGGAACCTTCAAAAAGGTGTTTGGCTGACAGAGATCTAGAATAGGTCTCCAGGTACCTTCTTTCCTGGGGAACAGTTAACATTCTGTAGTAAAATCTGTTCCTTCTTGAGGAGCTGAAACTTCTTGAATTGTTCTTTTAAGACAACAGGCCCCAGAGCACCTCTGGAAAAAGGGTAGCTGTTCCTGAAGGGCTGAGGAATGCCCAAAAAGGGGGAAGAGATTTCTAAACCATATAATACTCCTGGCAAATTATAGATACATGAAGAAAGAGAGGAATGTGACTGAGAAGAGAGGGGCAAGGATAGTCAGACAGCACCTGGCTTGTCTGGAAAAGGAGGCTGCTGAGCTGAAGGAGTTTAAGAAGACTTAGCAGTAGGAGCCCTTCTACTACCCTTCTTACCTTTGGGTGGAGGGTGGGACTGTCTGCAGACAAAGGCATGTTTATTAGGGTATTTCCTATGAAACTTGGGAACAAGTGAGATAAAAATATATTTCAAATCTTGTAAAGCCTTACACTTTTCCTGAAGGGACTTAAACAGCTCAGCAGGACCAGCAGCATCAAAATTATGTTTATTATCTAGAGGAGCATCCATCAGCTTAGTCTTAATATCATCAGGAAAGGCTGGAGGCAAAGCCAAGAATACCTCCTCTGCACAGAACCAAAAGTAGCAACTCAAGATGAGGCATCAGCTGCATCTTAGCTGCATTTAATAGAATAGCGAGCAACCTGAAAAGATGACCCCTGTACAGAAAGAGCTAAAGTCTTCCCTCAGAGTCAGGAAGATCTGAAATAACTGGAAAGGCCTAAGACAGAAGAGCTAAAATATACCTATTTATGTGGGTCTGGTAGTTTTACAGCTCTAAAGGCCAAGGTAACCGAAGTATACACTTTCTTATCCAACCTCTCCACAGTTCAGCTTTGTATTAGGCAAAACCTTAAATTGCTTATCAGAAGCAACAGAAAAAAACAGAAGGGTCAATATAGGGGCACTTATAAATGAATTTGCAATCCTCAGACACCTTATAAAACCTATCATTTTTTTAGGAGCAGGGGCAGGGAGTCAGCAGCCTGAGAAGCTGTAGAAAAAGCATCCAACTAGGAAGCAAGAGCAGGAGGGACAGCAGAGGCCTTAGGAGAATCTGAAAGCTCATAATAACTTTATTGAATATCAGAGACCTAAGCACAACCCCATTAAAAAACTCCATCATACAGGAAATTGTATCACTAATATAAAACTCCTCAAAAGGAGAATCAGGACTAATAGATTCTTCCTGCTCAGAGCCATAATCCAAAGGCCAGAGAATCTGTGAATAATACATCAAGGATTCTTCATCAGAATCAACATCCCTATCTGATGAAACTTGCTTACTAGGCCTCTTAAGAGGGGTAGAAGACCGGGGAGGGGGGGCAAGAATAGATAACCCTGAGGAGGCTACAAGGCCATAAGGGCATTAAAAAGACCTTGTGCAAAATCTTGCCATTCAGATTGAGGGTCTTTGGAAGCAGGAGAAAGGAGGTTAGTTTTCTGCTTCTTTTTCAAGGGGACATCAGACCTAAAGATCTTAGGTGACTTGGACCCCTGACAACACTGTATAAGCGTAGTAGAAATCTCTTCTCTGATCAAGATTTAACTAAAAACAGAACAAATCTCAATCAGTACATTGCCTATCCTCAGGAGGCATGCGGGGTATCAACTTGGACCCTTCTGACATTGGTGATGAAGCCCAGAAACTATGGGTTTCCCTAGTTCCTGGTGGCCTGAGTTAATCAGATCAAAGTTCAAATCTTTAATTACCTCAATCCATAAAAGTTCCTCCTTGATGTGTTAGATCACCTGTCTCTGGGTCTGAGCCTCCACGCTCTAGTAATCTCAGCAGTTAAAAACAGCAATTAAAAAATGAGTTAGAGTAAGAAAGCAACAACAGTCTACAGACAGTGTATAAATATCTCCAGGAAGTGCCAAATAAAGAAGAAACTCTACATGATCTTCTCAGTTCAAGGTTTTATTCGATTCTTCATAGCTGAACAACTCCTAGGATTGCTGTCCAAACGCTGCTCAGTGTTGTAGAATAGCCTTGTTAGAGCTTACATTTATACAACAGTTTGTGGGGAGTGTACCAGTAGCTCAACCAATATCCTCCTAGTGGGATGGGTGGGGGGGGGTGTTGCCTTTATTTGCCCAATGAGGAGAGAGCTAGAGGAAAAGCCCGGGAACCCTTCATTATGTAACACAAATTCTACAAGTTACACCAGATATATTAACAGGCGTAGCATGTGTAGCACTGTGGACAAGTAACTAAATGAAGTGAAATAAACTACAATAAAATTTCAAATTAATGTAGTGAACTTCTAAAGTTTCTAGACAAACCTTGTTTATACCCACCAATTCAGTTTGTTAAACTGAGGTAAAATGTGAGGAGATTTATCTATCTTTGCTTTATAAACTGCAAGGAAATTGTTATATTAAGACTGCCTCTGTTTTTTGTAATAGACTGCTTTAATTTGATAAGTTCTTCTAGTTTTGGAAGTCTACTCTACATGGAGAGATTATAGTAGCAACTCGCAGTTAGATGTTCAGGCTGTGGGCAACACTGGGTTATAATACAAGCGCTTTTGTGGCCTTCTTCAGGAAGGCATGCTAGGCTGGTTTTTATATATATATTAAAAATGTTAAACCTCAAAATGCTCAAGATTTAGGGGCATATAAGATCTGTTAAAGGAATAAAACATATCCTTAGATGTTTGTGGACTTTCTTGCTTGGAAATGATCTCCTGCTGTGTTGTGGTGAACACCATGTGCAAAGGCAGAAAATAGGGATAGTGTCTTGGGAAGCAGAAAAGATCCTCAATGTCAAAGCTTTGGAAACAAGGCTTAAGGAATTCATCGACTACATCAATGTGTCCACAAGCTTCTTGAAGTTCACTGCCAACTACAACAGAGATAGGGTCAAGTATTTAGAATAATCAGCAAGACCCCAGAGAAGAAAGCCCTAACACATAACCTCTACCAGAAGCCCACTAGGGTTAACTTCCTTCTTCACGTCAGCAGCATGCACCCGCTCTGGCTCAAGAAAAATGTCATCAACTCCCAGGGCCTGAGGATACCCCAGGTCTACAAAAAGCTAGAAGACTTCCTTAAAAACATCCACCAATTCGAGGGGGACTTCCTAGTGAGAGGATATTCCCAGTAGCTCCTAAGCCCAATAATATATCAGAGGACTAGGGGCACAAGCTCCCTTCAACTGCAGAGCTCCACAGACCAGAAATGAAAAATTCAAACTAAACTTCATCCTCCAATATTCATCAGACTACAAGGACATCCAAAGGATAGTCAGACAATTATCAGGGGTAATAGAACATTTGGACACATATTCCTAGACAACCCAAGCTTTACAACAAGAAGAGGCAAGAACATCTAAGACCACACTGAAAGGACCAGTCCCCCCCACCACCACAGGAGGGAGAACCTATGCTTCTAGCAATCCACCTTGCCACTACTGCCAATTCAGGAGTGGGAGGGACAGCTTCTACTGCCCCAACAAATGAAAGGAATACAAGGCCCGGAGACTGTAACATGGAAGGAATGGTCTACCATGCAGAGTGCACCAAGTGCCATGCGTTCTAGGTGGGAAAGACTATTAACCAGCTGAAAACAAGAGTAGCTAAACATCTACATGACCTAAGGCATTACAACAAAACCAACCCACAAGCCATCCATGTGACAAAGAAAAGAGGACACAATAACTTCCACTTCCTTGACCACCTACCAAAGACACCACTCAAAGGCAACTACAACGACCACCTTGAGAAAAAGGAGTTGTTCTGGCAAATTGATCTCCAGCCTAGAAAGACTCTGGGGCTTAACACTACCAAGTCCCTAGTCCTGATACTCAATCTGAGAACCCTATACCACTACAACTATGGCTAACCATTTAACCCACTAACCAAGGACTCTGAGACTGGTACGGACATTTTCACCCTTTTAATTCTTATTTCTTCTTTTTTCATTCTTATTTTGATGTCACTGCTTATTTAATTAGTTTATGCCTTTTATAGTGTATTGCAAGTTTGTATTCTTAGAGAACATGAAGTTTTACTTCTCCATCTTTAATTAATTTACCATTCTTACGGGCTTCTAGCTTGCTATTTTCTTTTAATAGTATGGGGATATTACAGTTCTGAATGCTCTATTTATTCATTTGTATTTTCACCATAGTACTGTATTTAGATCTGAATTCTCTAGCATTATATTAAAATAACTTCATCTAATCCTCTAGGGTCCCCACTGGAGGCCCTCATTTAGTCGCTGGCCCCCACTCCCCCCAATTTTCTCCCACCTTCACTCTTTCCCAATTTTCATAATTTATTATTTTTATTTTACTTTATTTATCTTTGCATTATTATTTTTTATTTATATTTATATTTTCATTTAGATCTTTTCTTATTGCATACTAATGTTTAATGCAAGTTACTTTACTATGCCAACTTTAATTGTCTGGCAGTCGTATGGACTTTTTTGTAACCTTGCATACTTTTTCCCATAATGATACAGGTAGTAAAATGGAGATCAAAGTTTCGGTTGGTATTTTCATTTGCACCCTGATACCATAGCTAGTTTGGTATTTTCTAGAATCAATTGGAATAGCTCTAATGAATCCTTTAGGGTCCCCAATAGAGCCCTCTCTGGGTCGCTAACCCCCCATGTTCACACACCCACTATCTCCAGCCTGTCATGTTTTCTACACTCATAAATTACTTTATAATTTTTGTTATGTTTCCCCCCCTTCTTTCAGTAGGTATACACCACTTAGATAATAACTAATTTATGGCACCCTGATATTTCCACCCTTCTGCTGGGATCCTGGTATTAAATAGAAGAGGGAGTTCTTCACTTCTCCTCTTTACCGTGCATACCTCTTTTTCAATTTTAGTCCAATGTTAGTTCAATTTTAGTCTTATTTCATTTTTTAAGTCGGCCACAGGACACCACACACTTCTCCACCCACATGACCATCTTGCTTTCCATGTGCTCGGCCAAATACTAAGGAAGGGCACCGTATGCATTTTTATGGTTGTGCCATCAACACAATGGCCTTATATTCTCCCCTTATAAGCCCTGCTTATTAGACCACCAACTTAGCTCTAGCCGTGCTAGTTCCATCATTTTAAAAAATGCCCAGATCTTGTCTTTACTATTTATATCCACTTGCATTGTTCTCCACACATTTTTAAACTCATTATTAGGGATAATCCTGAACCACAGCTGGACATCTCCATTTTATGGTTACTTTTGCCAGCAAGCCTAACCCCTGAAGGACCCCAAGCCACCAACCACCAGACCTAACTAAAACAAGATAGTTAGTTTTTCATCACATCAGCCCCAGAGCCCCTGAGACAGAGCCTGCTCCATTGGGATATATCACTTCTAAATTTATAGTAAACTGCCCAACGTTTGGACCCATTTCCTTTCACCTCCTCCCAAACCATTTGCTGTACATGCACCACTTTATATCAGATCTTTCAATATTAGGGTGGCCATTACATCAATCACACAGGGAACCTCACTTGGGTGCACACAGGCATGCTTCCCATTTGTTCAGAGTAAGCAATTGGGTTCTCTCAGATGGAGACTTAATCGCACTCAACAAGGTTTTGCTTGCCTCAGATCCAAAGTTCCACACCAGGTGAGAATTCACCAGAGGTTTCCAAAGCTTTGATGTTGAAAATTTTTTCCACTTACAGTACTTCCCAAGACACTATCCTTATTTTCTACCTTTGCACGTGGTGTTCACCACAACATGGTAATGGGTTGTTTCCAAGCTAGAAATCCAACATCTAATTACATATTTTATTCCTTTAACAGATCTTATGCACCCCTAATTCTTGAACATTTTGAGGTTTAACATTTTTTAATATATATATAAAAAACAAAACAGACTAGGATGCCTCCCTGAAGAAGACCACAAAAGCGCTTGTACTATAACCCAGTGTTGCCCACAACCCGAACATCTAACTGCAAGTTGCTACTATGGCACTCTCTTCATGTATAGCAGACTTCCAAAACTACAAGAACTTATCAAATTAAAACAATCTATTACAAAAAAACAGAGGCAATCTGAATACAACGTTCTCCTTGCATTTTATAAAGTAGAAATATATCTCCTCATATTTTACCTCAGTTTAACAAACTGAATTGGTGGGTATAAACAAGGTTTGTCTAGAAAGTTTAGAAGTTCACTACATTAATTTCACATTTACTGTAGTTTATTTCACTTTATTTAATTACTTTTCCATAATGCTACACATGCTACGCTTGCTAAAATATCTGGTATAACTTGTAGAATTTGTGTTAGGTAATGAAGAGTTCCCAGACTTTTCCGCTAGCTCTCTCCTCATTGGGTAAATAAAGGCAACACTCCCCCACCCATCCCACTAGGAGGCTACTGGTTGAGCTACTGGTACATCCCCCAAACTGTTGTTGCTTTCTCACTTTAACTCATTTTTTAACTGCTGTTTTTAACTGCTGAGATTACTAGAGCATGGAGTCTCAAACCCAGGGACAGGTGATCTAACAAATCAAGGAGAAACATTTATGGACTGAGGTAATTAAAGATTTGAATTTTGACCTGATAAACTAACTCAGGCCACCAGGAGCCAGGGAGACCCACACTTCCTGGGCTTCACTACCACCATCAGAAGGGTCCAAGCTGATACCTCCGCACGCCTCCTGAGGACAGGAGACGTCCTGAGTGAGATTTGTTTTGTTTTTAGATGCACTTTCCACTATCAGACAAGGCCACACTCTCAGTAAACAGGACCCCACGCACACACTTGATTTTTCCTCTGACCAAGATTTGAGTAAACCCCTAAACCCTTCAGAAATAATCAGCAGCAGCTACCCCTGAACATCCAAAGTGGACATCTGCACAGCCTCTAAGGATGTGTGAGAAGCTGGATCTATGCCAGTCTCTGAAGCAGCTGCAGCAAAGGAATCCAACTGCAAAACCGGACAGTCCTCTGGGCTTTCACTAACCTCGAGAAAGACATCTGGTGGTGGCAGTACAGCCAAATAATCTGACTGAGCTTTCTTGGTCTTCTTCTTTGAGAATGGCTGACCCTCTGGCCAGAAAGAGTCCTCCATAGCACCAGTTTAAGACATTGATTCTCTAAGTATATTACTAAAGAAGAGACACAACTATGCAAGGTTTTTGGAATAAGCTCCTGACAAATGGGACAAGACATATGGTTGTGAGAAGCACCGAATCAAAACAATCACTGCTCATGATGATCCTTATGGGGAATCTGTCTCCTATACTGGCATTTCCCCTTCCTGGATGACATAAAACCAATAACCATAAAATAAAAGGAGATTAAAAATAAAAAAACAGTGGGGCACTTACCTGAAAATAGTTTGTTAACCAGCAGATGAAAGATCATTCAGACCGATGACTGAAGATGGCATTCGAACTGGTGGCAAAGAAGTTCTGAGGATTGTATGTCTGTATGTCATATTTATGCCCTGCGCGGGGAGCATAATGTGATGTATGGCATCCCTACTGCAACCTAAAGGCTTTGGTATACTGGCCAGATGTCGGGCTACCCTTGGCAGAGGATTCCTACTGTAAAGAATACTGTGCTCTTTGGTATCATCCACAATCTATCTACTTTATCAACCTTTTCTATTATTAATTTGTATGGAATCTAAGTATACAAGCAAATACACATAAATAATATGGTTTCTATCTTCAGCCATCTCTAAATTGACAAAATCATGTCTACCTTACCATAGCCAAAGTTTCACCCAAACTAAATGAACCATACAAGGTTATTCATGGCTACCTCCAGGCTCTAGAAAAAAACAATAATGTAATAAGTTACCTTATGACTTGAATATGCCCTCCATGCAAAAATTACTTCTCAGGATTTGCCATCTCCTAAGTCACCATTCCTACTACTTTCTACCAGTCTAACACACTATATTTCTGCACATATTAAATGCATAAATGTTATTTGAGGATAATATACATGCTTGTCTCTACCACTGTTTCATGCTATTGCAAATCATTCTAAACATGTAATCAATATTTGTCATGTTGCCTGGAAAAAGTGACTTTCCTATATTTGCATTACCACTTTTGCAAAGATGGCATGGGTCATGGCTAAATAGAGCCTTTGAATCAATTCATTTACAAAGCCATCAAATGTGCTAATAAAACAGCCAATCAATCCAGGCTACAATGTTTTTCACTGCAAATATTCTTACTTTACTGTTATCTGGGGTGTTGCTTGCTTCTGCAGTGCAACAAGTAATATTTGGCTTTGTTGCTTGACTCGCAGGAACTGACTATATTATGCAGCACTCCAATAAATCTGCTGCTTTTCATCTAGTGAATACCCCATTAGCAGATAACTGTTTATTGTCTATCTTCATGGGTAAATATTAGAATAAGCTTTCTTTTAATAGAATAATTACAAAAGACATATAATTTCAAATCCCATATGATTTTACATTTCTGTATCAGTTATAGAACAACATATCCATATTTATAGCAATCTATCTCTATATGTACATGTGCATGTTTATACACACACACACACACACACACACACATATATATATATATATATATATATATATATATATATATATATATATAAAGAGAGTAAAAGAGTTACACTGAAATTGAATGAAACACCCAAATCTCAACTTTTATGAAGTTGACAACAAAATGCAGATTTTGCAAACGTCAGCATGCTACTATACATTCCCTGATCAACAATCTTGGCATATGAAAAGCTTAACATAAAAAATAATAAATAAATATTTTTTTTTGCAGTGGGCAAGCCCCCTGTTAATTATATATACTAACTCTGAGATCACACAATCTCTGATAAAGAACATATTTCCCTATCCCAAGAATTGCGTAACTCGCACACCTATCCATCATCTATTTTGTTGTGTCTTTCGACTTTCCCCGGTTAGGGGTCGCCACAGCGGAACTCCGGTCTGCTAATGATTGGCAGTTGATTTTTATGTGCTGAGTTGCCGGCCCTAACGCACAACCTTCAACAAAGGTACGCCCATTCACGCATGTCTCCACAGAAGACGGTCTAGCTGAGAATCGAACGGGACAACGTCTTGCTGTGAGGCGACAATGCTACCGCAGCAGCACCACCACCGTGGATATTTATCCATCACCTATTTAGTCAATCAAATTTTGTCAGCTAAACAGATGCTGACCAAAGGTAAAGTCAGATACTTCAATTATAGATTATAATTACAAAAAAAAAAAAAAAAAAAAAAAAACGACTCCAACATTTAAGGTATACAAAATGAAAGCTATAGTATATAAAGCTAAAAGATAAACAGATAAACTATTCTGGGATATATCATTAGACACAATAATAGTCAGTACATGGAAATTGCCTACTGAATATTTTCAGATTTTTTTAGGGTAAATATACAATTCCAAAATAATCAGCCTTGAAATTATAAGTAAATCAAAAAATACAAACAAAAGTCTAAGTGAAAGATATGTATTATGCAATTGAATTTACAAATGCAGTACAAACTAAGTGTTCACTTAGTTATCTGAAGGCAGTGAATAGTGAATAACTATTTCTTTATTTTTCTATTGTCTCTTCTGAATATTCCTCCTCAAATCTCTAATTATGTTTTTTTCTTTTCTCCATATCTTTCCAGATTTATTATTCTTTAAACTGACTATATTCTGCTCCTGGCTCTATATTATCCACCCCTCATTGTAAATATAGTACACAATTATCAAAACACTAAACAGTTTATATATGCATTTCTATATCCCACCATTTTTGAATGCTGAGTCCAATATTACAGTCTTATATATATAAGTATGTATATGTTTCTATATGTTTATTTGGAATAAGACTCCCACTGAAAATGGAAATTCCTAGCAAGACGTTTCCTGTTTACAAATATAAATAAAATTAATTTAAATCATAATTAAACAAATGAATAATACTCTTGGCATATCCACTTAAAATCTCAACAACTCTCCGATTTCCCCATATCCTACATATCACACATTTCTGTCTGTGTGGAACTGATTTATCAAATATTACCTTCTGTTTTCAGATACAGCTTTCTTATAAATTTTTTATTTCCATACATCACCAAATATGTGGATCATGACTGCAGGCCATTCCCACTTCTCAAGCACTTCCCTTAACTATTTTTCAGGATCATCTCAACTGTGCCAGGATTCTGAACCATCAATTTATAATATACATCTGTCAGATGCAATCTAAACAGCTTTTAAACTGCTGTTCATTTTTTTTAATTTTCTCTCATTCTGTAAGAGGAAAAAACTTTAATTTTGCTGTATCCCACTTTAAGCTTAACCTCTTTATTAACAGAAATACATTTTGAGTAAAAGTGGTCAGCAGCTGGTAAAATTTCCAATGTCTAGGATTCTCCACAACATACTGCACATGTGCATTACTTTTCATATCAGTAAACTTATCCTAGATGTTTAACAGAATGCTGTCATGTACTAAACAAATCTTTATACCCATTTTTACCTTTTCAAACCTTAACAATTCATCTTTTACCTACGAAGAATATTATACAAACACTGCCATTTCCAAAGGTTACACAATACAGCCAACAAGTATTATTGGCAGGGACTGTGAGTAAGAAAACAAGAAATGGGTAAGTTATGTAAAGTTGCATGACAGTAAATTGTCTACATATGCCAGGAAGCTCTACTTCCTCAAGTCAGGAATGGAAAACAGAACACATTGATAACAGAAGCTATGCAGTATTTCTAATGAATAAGTATAGACATCAGAATGAAAAAAGATTAAATTATGGAAAGAACTTGACTGTTCCTGATGTGTTTTTATAATCCCGTTTCGGACAAAAAACAGCAACATAGTTTATCTGTTATTAGTATTATTACAATACATATTTCCACAACTATTTGCTGATTCAGTGTTTTGCAAACATTTTCTTGCTCATCTTCTGACTCTCTACTGCAGTGCACTTGATATCACCAGCATGAACAGTTCTTCAATGCTGTTTTCAACACTTATATGCTGTTGGTGTTAGAGCATTACAGATATTTCAATTTCTGGTAATTAAAACACAAGTAATACTGAAATACCTATTCTTAGCACTGACACTAGCCTATTTATCAAAATTAACACCTGGCAGAAATACATATCAGTTTCTGCTTAGATATTTATAAATGTATTTTTTAATAAACATAAAATACATTAAAATTATGACAAACTCATTCAGAGATTTCCAATAGATCAAATAAATCAAGGACTATAAACGATATCTAAGCATAATATGTATATTTTAAATGACACAAATCAGAGTATTCATTTTCATAAAGTAAAGATCAATGTCAAGCCTCTGGCTAGAAGATTATTACTTTTTAATAATACAGAAATTTTACTCATTCCTTCATTTATGATCGTTTTTCTTAATCGAGAATCTTACAATTTTTCTGGAATATAAATGGTCTTAAGTTGATACACTGCCAGAGAAAATGAATTAACTTGAGACCACTTTATTGACAGTGCATGGAAATTAATAAATAAAATTCAGTACGGAACCACATTTATATAAAAGGTAATCTGATAACAGCTGTTGTGCTTTAAAAGCATACTAATGCTTCTCAGAAATGGTTTGTGAATTACAGGGCATAAATATACTTCAGCCTAATGCAGTAAAAAGAGGCTGCCTCAGAAGCAGAGGAAATGGATATATAAAATTTACAGTAATGTAGTTTCAAGCAAAATTGCTAAAAAGACAAATTAACAGATAAACTACACTGGGATATGTCATTAGAAACAAATAATAGGTATCATATGAAAACTACACAGTGAACATTTTTTTCCTATTGTTTAGGATAAATATAACATTGCAAAATGATAACCAGCTTTGACATACTGTGCTTCAGGTTTTCAGAGCATGTAACATATGGAATTGTGGGTTTTGCTCTTTTCTTGTATATGTAGCAAGTGGAACTGTGGCTTGGTGAGAAATTTATGTTAATGACTAAACTGTGAACTATAGATTTGCTGTCTTAATAAGGAATCTGTGACTGTCTTACATCCACAATAAAAACAGTGTTATTAAGGAAAAAATAATAATAAAAAGCAAATAAAGTATATTGCAAGCTGAGTCTAGTATAAAAGTAGAGGTCTTTTGACTGGGCTGAGGGATTTACTTTACGATGCATTAACCGCTGTCTTTCATCTTCTGAAGAAATGCAGTCTTAATGCAGAACACCAACGAGAAGGTTACTCTACACATAAAATAATGTCAATGCAGAACACTGTGGAGAAGGTTGTTTCCTGCAATCAGCCAAATACCTAATATTTGATCATGTTAAAAATGGCTGACCATAGGTATGGGTTACTCTTTTGGAATTTATTTGAGTACTGTTTGCTGCAGTGTATATGTATGCATATGTCATGTGTGTATTTTGTTACCAGATTATTCCACTTAATTTGGTTCTGCACAAAGTTACCACTCATTGCTTCTCCTTTTCATAAGGAGTGCTTCTATTAATAGGTTCATAGCAGATACTAGGCTATCGGTCTTCAAACTATTACAAGCATAGCAAATAACCAGAAATCAGAATCAAACACTGTATTTTGTGTCTCTGACGTAAGAATCTTAGCTAGTTATTACTCCAACCCTTTTCTCAGTTTTTGTGCAGATATAATTCATATTAAAACAAAAAAAATTGATTAAGGTGGTGTATCAAAAATCGTTAGCAAAATATACCCCCTATCCTATGTTTTAATAAATTATCACATTTAAGAAAAACAGAAATATATAAGCATGACTTTAGCTTTGCTACAGGAATCTACTAACATCACAAAACATACTGATAGTCTTGCAAGCTCCCATCTTAATTAAAAAATGGCTCTGTAGTATACAAGGATAAGTCCCTGACTATGATGACCTACACTCAACAAGCAGCACTGGAAGCTGGAAGAGCTCTGCAGGGAGAGTTACTGGCTATTGCTGGCTTACCTATCTTGGTGGGATGGAGTTAGCATAACTGACTGACTGACCCCAACAGGAATGTTGTGGTACTGTTAGTAGAAAATATTGAGTTGAGTTGCTCATACTGTGTATATGTTAGGTAGGCTGTCTTGGCGTGTGTGTGTCTGTGTCTGGTGGCTTCCCTAAACAACAGTTTTAATTAAAATCACCAGCCACCATAAGAATGAGTTAAGCCAGGCATGTGAGGAGGTTTGCATGATATTGCACTGGGGGACTGCTCCCACCCACCTGAACATCACTTCCAGGGAGACAAACAGCTCATAGTGGCTCCGTCCTAAGCTAGGGAATGTGAGGGTCTTAGGTTTCTTGACCTGCCAGAGGAATGACTGAGGATGGCTCTTATGCCTAAAGGGAAAACTAAAGGGTCAGCTGAACCCAGGAAGAGAAGCCACACGATGGTTTATGTGAACATAAAATTCTTCAGGACTCTGGCTGTTAGTAGTTATGTAGAAACACATTTACAAATCTCTACTTTTTTTTAGAGATCATGGAACACAGTAGGTAAATCCCTCTTGGAAAATAATGTTTCAGCATGCTTGCTCAGTAATGTACAATGATACAAATGTCAATTAAGCCAAAAAGTCAGATTCCACCAGATATAGACATACTGTATAATCATACTATGAAAACAGAGGTCTCTGAACATCTCTACTCTTATTTCATTGCTTTACCAGGGTCTTTGTGACTCATTTTTCTAAACATTTGTTTGGAGACTTTTACTTGCTTATTTTGATCTGTACTTGGCATCCCTGATCCTGAAGTAAATACAATCAGGAGTTTCATGTAAAACAAATGTTTACATCATAAACCCATTTCCACTTATGCTATGCTGATGAGATACAACATCACTTAGACATATATCAACTTCTAGTGGAATTTGGCTTTAAACCTTAACTTCATTATTGCACATCCATGTTTCACTGTGCATTAGTGAGCCAGTTTTTTTTTTCCCAGTGGTAATCTCCATAACTCCAATGATGCACTGAAAATGATAGGCTGACATATCTCTTTGCAAACATTACTGAGTTTCTTTCAAGCTGTGTGCACTATGCAACTGCTTAGGGGCTTTTGTTTTCTAGCTGACCAGTCCTGGTGAGAAATTGTTTTGTCTTTGGTCCCTGCATAATTACTGAAGCACATTAGCATCAAGAATGGGAAAGGTTACATAGTTCTAAAGGCTGTTTCTATGATAAAATTACTTACTTCCATCATGTTTAGCTGGAGTTAGAAGGATACAGCTTATGCTGAAATCAGGAAGGTTCAGTGAGAGTGTGACACAGATCCAAATGGCACACTAGTGTTAGGATCAACTCTGTGTATATATACCAAGAACTGGACAAGCTACTTTCTACATACATTTTGATGTTCGTAATATGAAAGAGAACTTTACTCTGAAGCAGTCAAGGGCATAAATTGTTCTCTGCCACTCAAACATTCTTCAGGAACAACCACCTCTCCCATCTACAAAACACTCATAAAGGAATCATTCCTCTTCTCTCTCCACTTGTTTTTAACAGTGTGATACTTGGTATTTTGAAATGGATACTAGCCTTAACAATGAGATCATTAAAGCTATGTAATCTGAAGATTAGCACTTCTGGTATGATCACCCTTACCTAGCTAGTGTAAAAGAATGGGGAACAAACAAAGAATGATCTAAAGTTTGAACTCTATGACTACTCATTTAAAGAACTAAATTTGGCCTATAACAAGAATACATGGACTCATCCCTGTAGCAGGTTGGGGGATAGTGGTTGTTTGCAAGTGCTTGGTTTACAACTGACACACACAGCTTTCTTAAGCTTATCTTGAAAAGCCGGATGGAACAATTGTATAGGCTCACCACCAGAAAGCAAAAGAAGAGGGCTGGGTAAAATGACAACATGCATTAGGAAGAAGTAGACCCTGGCAATGCAAGTTGACTCTCCAGATGTGGTATGTTACCTCACTGCAAGGAAGCAGCCAACATTTTTGTGAGAGGCTGAAAGGTTCTAGTTATAGCAACTAGTCATACTTTTACAAAAAGCATTGGTTCTGAAACCACACCTCTCATTTGAGAGTGGTATTTTTCTTAAGGTGGAGTTGCCCCAAGGCACTGGTACTGAGGGTGGACTTAGAATCACCCAGATGGCTACTATACATTTAGAGGAAGTAGGAGTAAAAGTAGTAGTAGTAAATGAAAGGGTCCCTTTAATACACTTTGAATTGCAGAAAGGTAAACTCCTGTTAATGCATATGCAACTAAAAGATAGCTATTCTGAACACCAAACTTGGCTGGTGAATGTGGTTGGAATGAGAGCATACCAGTGTCGGACTCTACAACTTACTATGAGAGTTGAACACTCAAGTGGGGAATTGCAGAGATATCGGGAGGAGTGGGACTGGGAGCAGATATGGAAGAAACAACCAAACATATTAGTCATAGGTGATTCCGTTGTGAGACACACAGATGTCCCTCTCACCAGGCTGGATAAGGAAAAGGTCACAGTCAGCTACTGTCAGGTGCCAGAATCCCACACATGTACTCAAGTCTCTTAACAGCAGGTACTGTTACAACTTTGTCATAGTCCATGTTGGTGTGAATGACTTGAGACGTACCTCTCTGGACTATATGAAGAGAGACATGACTGAGCTCTCAGACTGTGTGTCTCAGGCAGGTATGTCCCTAGCCTTAAGCAGAATTTTACCTTCACCTAGGATGATATCTCAATCTAAACAGAAAATGATTGACTTCAATAACTTGCTTGGTTTCTGGTGTCATTCTAAGGGTTCCAGTATCTGTCAGCCTGGAATGATATTATGGACAGACCTTGATGTTTCACCAGAGATGATCTTCATCTGTCACCCTTGGGATTTCAGCTAGTGGCTAAGGCTCTTGCCACACCTATAGTGCCTTTTTAAGCAGTGTCTCAAGGACAAAATTCCCAACTTAAAAACTCCAACTAAAAACAACCTCAAGGTTATGCTGCTAAATGCCAGGAGTCTTAACATGAAACTGCACTCACTGGAAGCAGTCCTCACCTTGGAAGGTGCAGACATTTGTGCAGTCACAGACACCTGGTTCAAGGATGTGGACAGCACCCCAGCCATACCAGGTCATACCTCCTTCCACATGTTCAGACTACAAACTGAAGGAGTGAAAACTAAAGGAGGCAGTATATCAATATTAATTAAAGATAAATACACCTCCAGATTGGTTAAACAGTATGATTACCTGGAGATAATTCAGGTGTAATTAACTGTTGGTAGGACACCTATTCAAGTTATTGCCAGCTAGAGTACCCCCTCCATGTATCAGAACACCCACTCTGCCTATTTGGATCTACTTCGATCTATAAAGATACATCCAAACACTATGGTTTTGGGCAACTTTAACTACCCATCCATTGACTGGGTAAATTACTTACGCTCATACTCATTTGCCAAAAGGTTTCCTGACTTCATTAACTCCAATGCCCTGGACCAGCTGGTTGACACCCCAACAAGGGGTGCCAGTGTCCTGGATCTGGTGCTTACCAATATGGGGGACCACTGTAGCACCCCCACTGTGATGTCTTCCCTGGTAAGATCTGACCGCAAATCAGTCTCATTCAAAGTAACTATCACACCTGATTCCCCCCACCACAAACAACTAAACTAAAAAATATTCTCCAAAGTAGATTATAACCTCTTATGGTATAAATAGCTTCACTGCACATCCCTCCTCAGATGGAAGTGGTAACTATGCCAAGTTCTACACCAATGCCTTATACAAACACCTGTGAAACTGCATTGACTTGGCCATACCTGACAGGACCAAAACAAGCTTCTCAAGGAAGAGTAAACCTGCCTGGTGGACAACTGCCATTAACAGGCTTTACGATAACAGGAAGAAATTGCTGTCTTTTACAATAACAGGAAGAAATTGCTGTCTACGAGTAACAGGGAGCAAGCCCTAAACTGGAAACACTCCATCAGCTTAAACTTTTAGTTATGTACTCACCATAACTTCAGATGTTTGGGATCCATCTCGCCTACATTCTGAATGATGGGTTCGGAGCCGATCCCTCGGCTCCGACTCGGCACGCTTATGCCAAAGAGCGAAGTCTCTTATTGGCTGAGCTTACTATATCCCAGGATGCACCACCATCAGTCCCCCAGATCTAGTTTGTCCGCATACATGCACACATGCATACCCTGCTTATATAACATCGTCAGATGAAACAAGATAAAAACAGTGGAGCTCAAAACCGTTCTATCTCTTCTGATCTGCAAGGCAGGGGGAAGGAGGGTGGGTATCAGGAATGTAGATGGATCCCAAACATCTGAAGTTATGGTGAGTACATAACTAAAAGATGTTATGTGATCCTATCTCGCCTACATTCTGAATGATGGGACAGCCCCTAGCACCTGAATCCTGGGTGGCTCACTGGAAAACACTCCTGAGTACCGTGGAACCAAATGAAGCTCGTCCTTTAGATGCCACATCCAATTTGTAGTGGGAAATGAAAGTGTGCGGGTTGGACCAAGTAGCCGCAGCACAAATTTCGAAATAGCGAGCTTGGAATGAAAAGCTATAGAAGTAGCCATAGCTCTGGTAGAATGAGCTTTGATAGATGATGCAAGTTGCTTATTTGAAGAAGAATAGGCCTGAGTTATGCAATCTCTGATCCATTTTGAGATTGTAGCTTTTGTGATGGTTTGGCCCAATTTATTATCTGAGAAGGACACAAACAACTGGTCTGACTTACGAAGTTGCTGAGTCCTGTCTAAATAGAAGCGTAATTGCCTGTGAACATCCAATTTATGGAGAGTGTATTCTGCTTCATTAGAGAATTTTGGAAAGAAAACTGGTAGTTCTAGAGATTGTTGAAGACAGAAACTAGAGCAGACCTTTGGGACAAAGGATGGATTAGGCCTAAGAGATACTCTATCTTTGTGGAAAATCAAATATGGTGGTTTAATAGACAGGGCTTGAAGCTCTGAGACTCTTCTTGCCGAAGTAATAGCCACTAAGAATGCCGTTTTCCATGACAGATATTTTAATTCGCATGTAGCAGCCGGTTCAAAAGGGGGAGATGTTAATGCCCGAAGCACTAAATCAAGATCCCACGGAGGTGCAGGATGAAAAACTGGTGGTCTTAACAGACTCGCACCTTTAATGAATGTTTTGCATAGTCTGCTGCTCATCAAAGGAGGATCCGTGGATTCATGGAATTTAGAGATAGCAGCTAGTTGAACTTTAATAGTTGAGACAGAAGATCCCTGATTAAATATGGATGTTAAGAATTTCAAAACCTCTGGGACAGGAGCAGTGATAGGGTCTAAGCCCTTGAGTTGAGCCCAGATAGCAAACCTCTTCCACTTACTGAGGTACAATTTGTTAGTGGTGGGTTTGTGGGCAAGATAAAATGTGAACAACTTCCGGGTCTAGTGTGTGACTTCTAACTAAGGTCGGAAGTGGAGGAGCCAAGCTGTCAATTTCAGAGATTGAAGGGACTGATGCCAATGTCCCGACTGATGGATTAGCAAATCCGGGATCAGGTCTAAGGTCCACGGATCGTCCACTGCATGCTTTTTCAGGTAAGGAAACCATATCTGACGAGGCCAGTATGGGGCAATCAGAATCATTGAAGACCCTAGCTGAGAAGCTTTTTGAATAACTTTGGAAAGGAGTGGAATTGGAGGAAAGGCATAAAGTAACCCTGTTGGCCAAGGTTGTGCTAGAGCATCCATGGCTGGTACTTCCTGATGTGGAATCAAGGAGAAGAACCTTTGGCACTTGGTGTTTTGTGGAGTCGCAAATAGGTCGCAGCACGGCGTACCCCATCTCTTGAAAACCTGGGCTGCTACTGTGCGGTTTAGAGACCATTCGTGAGGAGAGAGAATTGTCCTGCTTAATTTGTCCGCCAATACATTTGACTTTCCGGGATGTGGGTCGCTACCAAGAAGCGGTTGGTAGCTGCAGCCCATTCCCACACTCTCATGGCCTCTCTGCAAAGGGGATACGATCTGGTCCCTCCTTGTTTGTTCAGATACCAAACCACCGACATGTTGTCTGTGTGGATGGCGATGATGCCCTGAGGAAGAAACTTGTGTAAGGCCTGTAGGGATAGAAGTACAGCCCTCATCTCCAGCACGTTGATGTGGAGAAGAGCTTCGTCCGGAAGCCAGGAGCCCTGAACTAGCCTGCCCAGACAATGCCCCCCCCACCCTATCTGGGAGGCATCTGTAGTCAGGGTAACCACTGGAGGGGGGAGAACAAAGGGATTTCCCTGATCCAAATTGGATGTCTGAAGCCACCAGCGAAGGTCCCTTTTGCATATATCCGTAATCATGATGTGATGATTGAGGGGAAGATCTTGAAAGGACCATTGAGTTGACAAGAGCCACTGAAGAATCCTCATGTGTAACCTTGCTAGAGGAACTAAAAGTACCGTGGCAGACATTGAGCCTAGAACCTGTAGGACCATCCTGGCTGGGGCTTTGGATCTCGAGATCAGAGCTTGAACTTGGCCCTGTAAAGTTTGGATCCTTTCGGCAGGAAGAAAGACGCGCATCAATCTTGAGTCTATCTCTGCTCCTATGAACTTTATGCGCTGAGAGGGCAGCAAGACAGACTTTGACCAATTGAATGTAATCCCTAGGGAAACACCCAGGGAGATGGTGGCTTTGAGGTTGTCCATAAGTAGATGCCTGGTGGTAGCAGTCAGGAGCCAGTCGTCGAGATAGGGAAACACTTGGAATCCAAGACTCCTCAGGTGAGCAGTCACTACTGCCAAACACTTGGTGAACACCCTGGGGGCTGTGGTGAGACCAAAGGGCAGAGCACAAAATTGGTAATGACTGGCTCCCAGGCTGAAGCGCAGATACCTTCTGGACGCCTGATGTATCGGTATGTGATAATAGGCGTCCTTGAGGTCTATGGAGCACATCCAAACATCCTTCTCCAACAACGGGAGAATGGATTGCAACGTGACCATTCGGAATTTGGATTTCGTGACGGATAGGTTCAGTCTGCTGAGATCCAATATTGGTCTCAGGTCCCCTGTCTTTTTTGGCACTTAAAAGAACCTGGAGTAATTTCCTGATCCGATTTGGTCTGTGGGGACCGGTTGGATGACTCCTTTTTGTAGCAGCTTTGAAGCTTCTGCGGCTGCTATTTCCCTTTGACTGGGTGGTGGGTCCGGGATTCTCTTGGACGGAGGGGGTGAGTATTTGAATGGGATGGTGTAACCTCCGGCAATTATCCGAAGCACCCATCTGTCCTGAGTGATTGACTCCCAGGCTTTTAGGTGCTTGGCAAACGACACCCGACTGGCTCGAGCAGCACAGCCGGGCAATCCCTCATGTCGTGTGGGAGGCTGAAGAGCCACGAAAGGACTCGCGGTCTCCAGAATTGCGGGCCCTCTGCCGCCTCTGGGACGGCGTCTCCTGAAAAATTTCCCGCCCTCTGCCTCTGGACGGGAATCTTCCTGTTGTTGGGAGAAAAACTTGCGAGATTTTCGAACCACATTTTCCCTCCTTTGGCCTTGGGGTAAGGCCGAAGGGAGTGGAATAACGGGCCCCTACGGCAGATAACGTTTTTCCCTCTTGCTCACAGCGGTAAGGGTGTCTTTCACCTTGGGTCCAAACAATGAGGACCCATCAAAGGGAGCGTCGGCGAAGGAAGACTTGAAGGCCTCCGAACTGACACAAGCGGAGCCAGGCTTGTCTCACGAGAGCCACGCCTGTGCCTGCCGCTCTACCCGCCTTCGGCCGCATAGGAAATGAGCCTCATGGACGAGTTAGCAATTGACGTAAGGATAGCCAACTGAGAGCTAACGGACTGGGCTAGCTGCTCAGGTAGGTTACCCGAGAGGAGTCTGACAACTCCTTGACCAGATCCCTCTGAAGCCTGGTAAAATGTGCCAAATAATTCAGAGACCTTAAGGTAAAGGCCGCTGAAGTCAGGGTGCGCCTGCATCTATCCATACTCCTAGACTCCTTATTAGGAGGATGGATGGACGTTGAAGCCTCTGCCACGTCCTGCTGTGTAGCAGATGCCACCACCATGGCATCTACAGCCACGCCTTTAGTAAGGAACTCCTTCTCGGGGGGAGCAGATAAGAATTTGTTTGGACGAGAAGGGACTGGTTCCACGGTATCCGGGTGTTCGCCTTCGACAAACTAAATCCAGAAGCTCGTCGAAGGGCGGAGATACCCAGGAGGTGGAGGGCTGAGCCCCAAAGGCCTTGAGGAGCACTGATTCATCCGCAGAGGGGGGTTTGGACATCCAGCCGCCTCGTTGTTTGAGGATCTCTAAGATGTCTGCAAAGGAGACATCATCCGAGGACGACTTAGGGGACCCCTCTGCATCATCCATATCCGTGTCCGATGTAATAGACTCGGGGGAGTCCACGTGCTTCCTCTTGCACGATCTCTTCCTTGGGGTTCCTCTGAAGACAACTCAAGAACCCTCAGGAGGAGGGAACCCCACTGGGGTAACCTCAGGCCTCGGGCTCCGCTGGCTACGGACAGGGAACTGCCAAAGACCCAGTCTCCACACCCAGGGAAGGTGCTGGTAAAACCGGAGAGATGGTCAAGAGGATTTGGCCAAGGCACTCCTCATGGCTCTGAAAGCCGGACCTCCAGAATCCTGGGAGCGTCCAGTCTCCGGGGCCATGATAGTAGACGGAAGTCCCGCAGCCGAAGCACCGAGGGGGAGGCTCGGGACCGAAGGCATAGGTCCCAAACATCACCCTCGGGTCCAGCTGAAGAAGTCCGTACCAAACTCGGACCCGAGGGCCCGGGTTGGAGTAAGGGTCGGAGCCGACCCTGAGATCTCCACCGGCTCCAAGAGCACCTGCTCCGACGGAGCCGAAGCAGTCGGAGGAGGAATAGCAATAGGGTGGGTCATGGTCATCGGCTCCGAGGCCAACTGGGTCGGAGCCGAAACAAATTTTTGGAAGACTGGGGACTGGAAAAGTCTTTGGAGCACCCTGTCTATATCAGAATCCGACATTCTCGAAGACCGAGAGGAAACAGAACGGGTTCGAGAAGACCTCTCCCTCGGCCCCAAGGGACTAGGGGACCGGCTCCGAGGCGACTGAATCGGCGCCGAGGAAACACACACACCAGATTCCATCGGTGCCGAGGTAGACTTCGGCGCCGAGGAGGAAGTGTCCGAGCGGGCGACCCTTGTCGGCTCCGAGCAGTGGAGCCGACGAAGGTGACCCGCCTCTCGATGCCCCAGCCATCGGCTCCGAAGCCCGAGGAGTCGATACTGGAGGCATCGAGGCAGACCGTTCCGACCTCGGCCCCGAAGTCTTTGGAGCCGAAGGAGAGGCCTGCCTAGGTCTCTTGGCAGTCGGATCCGACGGACTGGTCGGAGCCAAGCCCTTTTCTTTTTGGCAGGAGTCGGAGCGGAAGACAAGGCTTCTTCAAAAGAGGGTTTAATCAACCCTTTAAGAATCAATTTATTTTTCCTCTCGTGGAGGACCCTAGAGGAAAAAGCGTGACATACGCTGCATGACTCCTGCAAGTGCTTTGCCCCTAAACAATAAACACAAAGTAGATGGTCATCAGTAACAGACATCTTAAAAGCACATTTAGAACATTTTTAAAGCCCGAAGGCCTAGGGGTTTGAGACATGATGTTAAACAATTTCTGACAGGAAATTTAACAACTGTAGATTCGCTATGACAAAAACCGAAGGCTTACAGAAACAGTGTAAAACACAACCTTAGGTGTAATAACCGGAACTTTAAACACTAAAAGTTCAGTTATACAGATTGACCGAAAAGGCCCTGGATTGAAAGGGGAGCCGAAACAAACTCTACTCAATCACACACAAGAAAATTCACTACTCAAACGTACACAAAGGCAGCAATAGCCGTTAAAACGGCTTTTGTGATATACAAGCACAAAAAACTGACAGAAAAAGTAGTTAATAAAAGCTACTCAGCCCAGCCAGCTCGAGACCACGTCTTTGCAGTTAAGCGGCAAACGAGATCTGGGGGACTGATGGTGGTGCATCCTGGGATATAGTAAGCTCAGCCAATAAGAGACTTCGCTCTTTGGCATAAGCGTGCCGAGTCGGAGCCGAGGGATCGGCTCCGAACCCATCATTCAGAATGTAGGCGAGATAGGATCACATAACATCAAGCAAATAAGACTTCTTGTGAAGTCGTCCAAAGCAAACCATGAATCCAAATTAGCTTCCTCAACTAAGGACAACCATAAGGCATTTTAGTTACATCCTTAACTTAAAAGTAAAGGCCCAGATTTGTGCAAAACTGGTAGTTAATACTACATATACTAGCTACCCTGTTTGCTGATGGGTTCTGTCAAAACTTCATTCTCCTGTCCCCACCACAAGTACCCCATGACATCCCCACCACCTGTCTCTTACCTTGCATCTCTAAAGAGCAGGTCATAAACATCCTCTCTAAGGCCAAAAACACAGCATCTATGGTGTGTCCTACATGGGCTCCAACAAGAATTACAAAAACCATTGGATGCTCTTTTCAAACACAGTCTAAGCACTGGATTCATACCAGCTGAATGGAAAATGGCCACTGTTATTCCCTTGCACAAAGGTGGTGCTTCCACTGACCCCAAGAAGTACAGACCTATTAGCCTGACTATCCTTATCTGCAAGGACATAGAGTGAAGCATCATGTACCTTAACAACATGGACATAGGTAATCTCCAAACACTTGACCCTACTCAGTTTGGATTTGTCAAAGGGAGATCATGTCTGTTAAACCTGGTGGACTTTTTCAAGACAATCAACAAGGCCCTGGATGAGGGGGAATCCATGCATACAGCCTACTTAGACTAAGCCAAGGCTTTTGAAACTATCTCCCACTCAGGCATCAGTGACAAACTCACCCAGCTAGACATCAAGCCTTATATCATTACATGGGTTGATAACTGGCTCACTGATAGAACACACATAGTTAAAATAGGGGGCATACACCTCCAGCAGCAAACCTGTAACCAGTGGTGTTCCACAGGGATCAGTCCTGGGACTTCTACTGTTTGGAATCTATTTCTCTGAAGTACAAACAAACACTAAAGGTCTATGACTGACAAAGTTTGCTGACTGCAAACTGGGAGTGGTCACAGAATCTCCAAATGATGTCAACATCCTACAACAGGGTCTTAAACAAATGACTGGTGCCAATGTCATGGCTTTAAATTTAATGCAAAAAATGTATTATCATCCCTTTCAGTAAGAGCAATGTTCCTGCTAACTACCACATCAATAGCAACACCATAAGTACACACTCAGTGATGAGAGACCTGGGCACACAGGTTGACAGTAACCTTACCTTTGATCACTATAAGAAAGGCATTCTATATTGCTCATCTCATATGTACGGGTATTGCCTCCAGAAAAAAAGAAGTTATTGCCTCCCTGTACTCTTGCCGCATTAGGCCAATAATGAAGTATAATGCCCCTTTTGGTATGTACCTTTCCAAGCACCTGCAACAATTGGAGAGACCACAAAGGTTCCTCATAAGGAAAATTCAAGGTCTTCAGCATCTGTCTTATTTGGATCATCACAATCACTGTCACTTTATTTTGTTTTATACAGACTACTCAGACTTGATCTCTGCATTGCATATAAGGCAATCTCTGACCCTGCTTTACAGGAAATGCTACATATCCGCATGTCAGATGGTACATGGGTTACTCACTTAATCTAGTATGGGACAGATTTGTTTCCCAGGGGTTACCACACTTTTGGAATACACTCCCACTTCACGTCAAACAGAGCACCTCATTTGCCCTCTTCAAATGCAGTATGGATGATAGGATGGGTAACAGTAAACTCACACCGGGAGTTCCACCTGTGTCCCTCTTGAACAGGGGCAATAGGTGCTGATCATGAAAATAAGAGTAGAACTTGGCAGGGCTTGTAAGGGCCCTTGGGCCATTAACCTAGTAAATTCCTATGATCCTATGAATATGAGATGTATTCGAAATTGGCAATTCAAATACAACTCATTTCATTAGGAAAGATATACCACACTTAATACTTTATAACATTGATGAAGGGGTTTCGAGATGCAGACATTAGTGAGAATGAGAGATGATGACAAACCTGACAAGGAGAATGCTGCATCATAGGCTTATATTTTATAAAAGTGTTTCTCAGAGAAGATGAATAAGGACAGAGATAAAGGAATGGAAGTTGAAGTTGGAAGGAAAAATGGTGAAGAAAGAAGTAAACAATTGGACAAAACATATGCTGCAGTGGTATCTGTACAAAGAGAAGTACAAATATGTTACAAAATACGTTTAAATCTATGACTTTAACAAATAAGCATTTAGTTGTACATACTGAAGGAAAACAGGGTATTCCTTTAGACAGATATTATATATGGGACAATGTTTTATCTTTAGGGATAAAACCTGAGCATGTGAGTGCTTTCAGGCATATAGGTTCAAACATTTTTTTCTGAAATTACATTTGAGGACTATGAAAAAGCAGAATTTTTTATAATATATGCATTTAGTGATAAAACAAGACAATACACAATGGAACAAGGACAAATGCTCTATTGAAACATTAAGTTAAACTACAATTTAGAACATCTATTGAGACTGAAGATGAACAAAATATTCTTTAAGGACAATACAATGCAACAACTGAAATAAGAAAAGACTTTTAATGACAGAAAACTGGAATGGGATATGATTTAAATACCAACATGGATTTTAATAGTGCATTTACCATGTGTTATTAACGTGAAAGGGAAAAGGAGATTGTTGAAATATTGGGGGCAACCAAGGATGTGTTTTAACTGTGGTGCAGGAAATTATTTAACAAGATAATGTAGCAAATGAAAATGTTATCAATGTGGGGAAACTGGACATCTTGTTAATAACTGTAAAAATATATGTAAAAAATTGGAAGTGCTGAAGACCTTTTGTTTAGTTGTGATAGAAATCTTGTGGATAGTGAAGAAAGAATGGAGGAAAAACATAAAATGAGAACATTGGCTAGGAAGAGATTTGTGAAAAAGAAAGTTATATGGCAGAGGTACAGAATAAGTTAAAAGTTTAAGTCAAGAAGATAGAGAAGTATAAGACATTGAAAAAGAAGAAAATAAGAGTTCAATAGGGAATAGGGTTAAGAAGAAATCAGCTAACTTGCAAAAAAAGGAAAGGGTTAGTATAAAAAATTCATCTTTGAATGTTAACAGTTTAATAAATGAAAAAAATAAGCTATTAATTGTGGATTGGTGTCAAAAACAATAATGTGATATTGTATGTTTGCAGAATGTTAGATCTCTGGATGAAAAAGTGAGAAGGTAAGTTGAGAGTATATGGGAAGGTGCAATAAGTTGCTGTTTTGGGGGAATATGTTTCCTCTGGAGTTGCTGTATTGTTTAAAAAGAAAACCATTAACATATTAGCTGTAATAATAGGGAGATTTATATGTGACATTAGAGATGGAGATAATTTATGGAGACTGATCTGTATAAATGCATATACTTAAATAAAGGGTTAATTGTTTGATGATCAAATAAAATACAGTTATAGTGGGAGATTTAAACTGTAATTAAGGGAGATAAGTGGTAAGATAGGGACGGATGTTAAAGTAGTAAGGCAATTGGTAACATTCACAATTGGTTTTCAGTAAAAAAATACATGTACAAAAAAGGACAGTTAAAGATTGAAATAGATTATTCTATTTACTCTGCAATTTGATCACTTATGTATAGAATCTGAAACAACAAATACAGAGGAACACATTATAGAAGGAAAAGGTTTTAAAGTTTTAATGGAAAAAGTTCAGGATTCTGACTTAAAAGTTATATGGAGAAGTTATGGGAAAATAGCTATACTATGATCAATTGTTATTAAAATACAGAAGAATGGATGTTACAGTTTTATACAAAATATAAAATGTGCACATCAACATGGAAAATATTACTGGGAAAAGAAGAAATAGTGAGATTATGAGAATAACTTAAAAAAGCAAGACATAAAGATAAGAAAAAATGAAATATATAAGGAAATTTAATTAAGATTCAGAAATTAACAGTAAAATCAAAGATTTACAGTATATGATAAAATTGAGGTTGTTTCACCTTTCTTAGAAAAAAGTAATGAGAGAGAATGAAAACAATGAAATGTTTAACTGGATTGGAGAAGAAGAAAAAAAAGAAGATAAATATGAAAGAAATTATGAGGAAAGTTGAAAAATATTTTAAAGGAACATATGATGAAGTAAATAGGAGACCGTTTAAGAGTTTTGGTGTGTAAGACATACTGAAGTAAATAAAAATGAAGAACTAATTAAAGTTTAGTAGAAAAAAGTTAGACAAGGTATTAAATAGATTAAAAAAGATAGTGTACCAGGTCCAGATGGAATTACTTATTAATTTAATAAAAAAGAATGTAGTTAAGCAAAACATTTTGCTGAAAGTATTTAATTTTTAGTAAAAAAATGGTTTTCAAGATAAAGTGTATGTGAAAGATTAGTAAAATTGATACATAAAAAGTTGAAAAGAAGTTATTAAAAAACTGGAGACCTAAAACTTTAAATAATGTAGATTATACAAAGTTGATGAAAATAACTAGATTTAGGATGAGTAAATTAATTAATAGAATAATAGTGGATGGTTTACATGGGACTGTAGAGAAAAAATAGTAAATATTTATTAATTTTAGTTGAGGAAGTGATAAGTATATTAAAAGATTAAAAAATTATGCTAAAATAATAGTATGTAAGATAGGGAAATGATATGCTAGAATATGCTGTAACTGGAAGAATAGGGATTTCATAGCAATTTTATTAGCTAGATAAAGTTTATATTTGTAATAATTCATAGGATAGAATTATGGTTAATGTTTGGTTTAGTCAGGAAATACAGGTTAAAAGAGGGGTAAAACATGGATGCCCTTCAAGTAGCATTTTATTTTCTTTACTAATGAATGTAATAATAACTAAGGTACAGAGATCTATTGATCTATTAGAGAGAAATATTTAATTTATAAATCAAATATTAAAATTACAATTTATTTAACTTATGCAGATGATGCTGTGATAATTGCAAAGAATAAAGGATGGGTAAAGGAAGCAATGTGGAATATGGATATGTGTATTAGGACAGCAGGAATAAATATGAATAAAAATGTAAAGGTTTTGGCAATACTGTTAAAAATAAGCATACTTATTTTTTCCAAAACAGAGTTAAAATTGTTAGCTATAACTTTTGATAAAGAAGAAAGATACAAATAAATATATAATGAAAATTTAAAATAAATAAAATTTGTTATTTAGAAATGGAAACATTTTACTTTATTTTTAAGAAGAAAGTTTATTAATTCATACCTATAAATTATGGAAAATATATTATGTTGGGAAAGTATATGTTTTTTCTGATTGATTTAGAAAAAAAGTTTTGTTGGAGCTAACATTTTCCTTTATATGGGGTTCAAGATTAAATCTGGTTAAAAGACATGATCTGTATTGTAGAGAAGAGGAGAGTGGAACTAGTTTAAATATTCCTATGACATATTTAGCTACTTTAAATTTATATTGGATTATGAAGAAATTTCAAGATGAAAACAATATACTTGGAAAAGTTTTAATGACAAGTTATGGACATATTTTCAAAGAAAATAAGAAGGGGGATTTTGGTAGAGAAGAAAATGAATACATTTATTTGTATTTTATTTTTACATTTGATTACCAAGAAAGTCCAACTGGATATGAGTCCTTTTTCAGTCGAAGCCCGGGGAGAAAAGCTCCACATTTAAAAGTCATTACATGATACAATAAATCTGACATTTTTCTCTAACCATTACTTAAAAAGTCTAATACAGGTTTCATGATCATAAGCCATATTACAGTGTACAAATTAAAAACATCATATTTAGAGACATATGTACAGTATAATAGAATCAATGAGAAGTAGCTCCTTATGAAATAGAGACTCTAAGCAGTGTTAGGATAGTACAGCAATTGTAGTGAAAGTTCCTATGAAGATAGCTATTACTGTTAGCATGGAAGTTTGCAATAAAGTATTGGGGGAAGAGGTGGATGTTGGTCTAGGATATGCTGGCACAGTTACAGAGTCATGTTCCTGCAAGTTATGTTTTTAGTGTTTTTTGAAGTGTACTAAGGAGGTATTAGATGATAGGTTGAGGGGTAGGGTATTCCATATTTTGGCAATGTAATAAGAGAGGAGGGATGCCCCTGCTGTATTACTGACTTTAGTTTCTTTGAGGAAGGGTTTGTTATTAGACCAAAGTACACTGATACTGATGTAGGGCTGTAGTAGGTTTTGTAGAGATGGAGTCTTTTCTGGGTGGTAAAGAATTTTTTGGGCTAAAGTAAGTTGGTTGTAAAGGAGGAGCTGGGGAAGTTCTAGCCAGCTTTGCTGTTTTAGGGCTAGGCAGTGCTGTGTTCTGTAGAGGCTATCAGTGGCAAACCTGGCAAGTTTATTGTAGCATGACTCTAGTTTTGTTATATCTGTCTTTCTGAGGTTTAATAAGAGTGGAGAGGCATAGAGGAATGTTGAGATATGGTGTGTATGAGCTACTGTGGCCTTGGCTTTTGTGACAAAACATTTATTTCTATAGAGGATGCTCAATTTTTTTGTGAACCTTCTTTACACTCAGGGAGATGTGGATGTCAATTTTCAAGTTACAGTATATACAGATTTATTAAGATGGAACATTAAATGGAATGTAAGTAACAATCCGCACTTCAACAAGACAAACGCTACCGTGAAAGTAAAAATATAACAACACATGAAAATAATGTTAATTCACGGTGGCAGACCAAGGCAGCAAGCAATAAATCAAAGATCCATAAAAATGAGCTTAAAGATGAAAACTGAGTCTCAATACGAAGGAACAAAACTTTTATTCAACATAACATCGGTAAGCGCTTTCACCACAAGGGCTTCCTCAGACCGTAAACTGACTCAAACAAACATACATTCAAATTTATACCACAACCTATTAAATTTAATCAATACTTACATAAAACATGCTGATAATGTACTTAAAGTGACCAAGATACATTACACAAACTATGGTTGTTAAAAACAGCTGTTAAAAAGCAATTGTTAAAAAACAATTGTTAAAAACAAATGTTAAAAAACAGGAGATAATGTGAACGTCACATCTGAAAACATATAACAAAATTTCATTTATGTATAAAAAATTATCATTTATTTCTAACTTTCAATCTCCTGTTACTCAAAATGTGTTTTAAGGGAACTTTGTCATTGAGTCCAGGAATTTTATCTGCTCTAAAGCAGATAATCCACCTGGTTTCACAGCTTTCTGTGTAATTTCTAAAATTGCCTCCTCTTAACCCTGGCTCTATCAATTGTAGAACAGAGAACCTAAATTCATGTGTACTATTTGTTTCACTGATATGCCTTGCTAAAGCATTACTGGGTGTACCTATTCGTGCATGATATACGTGTTCCCTGATTCTTTCTTTTAGCGTTCTGTTAGTTTTCCCTATGTAGAACGCTGTACAGGATACGCACCTCGTTAAGTACACCACATTGGTGCTATTACAATCAGCTGTTACATGAATATTAAAAATCTTGTTAGTAATGGGATGAACAAAGATGTCACTGTTATCAACATAAATACATTGATTACAATTCCCACAGGATCTCGTCCCACCTTTAGAGCCTTGGCTAATGGTCTTATTTAACATACTCGGATAGCATAATAGCTGTTGAATGTTCTTTTTATTTTTAAACAAAAACCTGGGTTCCACACCTACTGCTTGTTGTATATTCATGTCTACTTGTAGAACACCTCAATGTTTACGTATAATACTACGCATCAAAGGTGTATCCATGGTATAGAACATAGGCACTTTTACTACTGAAATGTGACTAAAAGTTCTACCTTCATTGTCATTGAATCTGATGTCAGAAAAATAAGGAACTCCGTTAGAATTTCTAACAGTGTCAAAATCTCCCAAAACCTTCTCAATTTCATTCGGCTTATATCCCCTGACCAAAAAACGTGATTCTAGACCTTCTAATTCCTGTCTATAATTGTCATAGAGTGGATTCAATCTCAATGCCCTCATGGCTTGTCCTTTTATAACATTGTGGAACACATACTGAGGATGCATGCTATCTCGGTGAAGCAAAGCATTACGATAACATGCTTTCCTGTGTATTCCTGTGTTTAATTGACCATTGTCAAGTCTCACTATATTCACATCCAGGAAAGGCAGAGATTCACGTGAATAACTCATGGTAAATTTAAGATACGGAGTAAAGTTATTCACTTGTGATGCAAAATTAATTAATGTGTTCTCAAGCATGGAAGTTTGCAATAAAGTATTGGGGGAAGAGGTGGATGTTGGTCTAGGATATGCTGGCACAGTTACAGAGCCATGTTCCTGCAAGTTATGTTTTTAGTGTTTTTTGAAGTGTACTAAGGAGGTATTAGATGATAGGTTGAGGGGTAGAGTATTCCATATTTTGGCAATGTAATAAGAGAGGAGGGATGCCCCTGCTGTATTACTGACTTTAGTTTCTTTGAGGAAGGGTTTGTTATTAGACCAAAGTACACTGATACTGATGTAGGGCTGTAGTAGGTTTTGTAGAGATGGAGTCTTTTCTGGGTGGTAAAGAATTTTTTGGGCTAAAGTAAGTTGGTTGTAAAGGAGGAGCTGGGGAAGTTCTAGCCAGCTTTGCTGTTTTAGGGCTAGGCAGTGTTGTGTTCTGTAGAGGCTATCAGTGGCAAACCTGGCAAGTTTATTGTAGCATGACTCTAGTTTTGTTATATCTGTCTTTCTGAGGTTTAATAAGAGTGGAGAGGCATAGAGGAATGTTGAGACATGGTGTGTATGAGCTACTGTGGCCTTGGCTTTTGTGACAAAACATTTATTTCTATAGAGGATGCTCAATTTTTTTGTGAACTTTCTTTACACTCAGGGAGATGTGGATGTCAATTTTCAGGTTACAGTATATACAGATTTATTAAGATGGAACATTAAATGGAATGTATTTGACAAAACAGAACAGAATGGTGTGAAAAAATGTAGGAAAATATTATAATATTAACATTTGGAAACATGAAAATGAAAAGATTAAATAATCTAATTATGAAAGAAGATAAAACTTTAAGAATGTTTTACACATTCAAGATTTTTTATGGAGACTTGTGATTAAAAAGTTGTCCTTTAAAGCAAATATGAAGTATAAGCAAAAAAAAAAAAAAGATAGATTATGTGATAATTGTAAAGGGCAGGCCAACATGGAACATTTTTTCAAGAATGTAAAAAATGTTGAAGAGGTTAAATTGTTATATTATGATGAATTCAAAGTAGATTTTTAAAAACTGATATAAAGGCAATTGAATATGGCTATTGTGAGAATGTAACAAAATCAGAAGTGGATAGAATTCATATAATAACAGCTAGTTTTACATGGAATATATGGAAAATGAGATGTCATGTACTTTTATTAATCAAATTTTCAGTGTGAATGTACTGATGAACCCCGGGATTCATGAAGCTTGCGCCATGCGCCAGAGTAGCGTCGGCCATCTAGCTCCAAATATGGCCATTGAGCGATTCAGGTAAGAGTTGTTTCCACGTGCACTACCAGCGTACGCCAGAGCTGTGCAGCTCCCGGTGCATGTATGCTAATTACCCCATGTGCAGCAGTGTAGCATGCAAATGAAGGTATATAGCGATTCATGAAGTTGTGCAGGCATAGCGTAAGCATGTAGAAATGTAAACCAAAAAAAAAAAAACGGTTTACATGTTGTTAAACATAAAATCGGAGCCATGAAAGTACACCAAACTTATGTATTATAATGTTAATATATGCCAGTGGCTAAATATATAGCCAATGGCATAAAACAACATGCACAACATATAAAAATAACATTTAATTTCATGGCCACACCAACGCAAAGTAAAATCCCAGTGCATCAGTGGGCAAATGAGATCATAATGAAAATATATTTAGAGGTCATAAAACTGTAATGTAACACAATTCATGATATCCCCATAATAGTCAATGGCACACATGCAACACCACAACCATGGTGCAAGGGTTGCTAAGGGTCTGTGACAGTGTTCCATGCGGTAACTAGGAATTAGCAGTCAATGCCATGCAAATGATTCAAGTAATCCTGAATCGCAAACGTCCCACCGGTGAAACAATGTACCACACAGTGTAGCGTTACAACACCGAGGAGTGGCATGGAGGTAAACATGACATCAAGAGAGGGGCGCGCCACCGTATCTGTAAGCACATTGGATCATTGCTAATCCATGTTGCTAAGCAAAGCCAGAGGATAGGGGTGTGAAAGTTGCCATAGCTTTGCTTAGCTGAGAGCACACAAGGTAACCAAAAGTTCATGTGATCGTGGATGAAAACGCGCACAAAACCCGGTAAACGGATGTGCACGGCGTGCACCACAGCTGAAACAGGAAGGATACGGGAAGACAATAAGGAAATGCTGCAGCATGGTAATTGGAGTACAAATGAGTAATTAATACCTAGAAACTTACAGTGGGCCATAGACAACAGCTAACAAGGCTGCTAGCAGCTACCTGCAGAACAGGAAAGGGGAGGTGCCGTACAGCAAAGAAAAGAGAACTGTCACAGCAGAACAAAGCAAACTTGCTGTAGATCAGCTACATAACACATTTCCCAACACAATCCTGGGTTGTGGAAGCACAAAACAAGAAAGGCAGAGGCTGGATGCATGCCTGACAATAGGAGGTGAATTGGGTTGAAAATGGAAGTAAAGGGCAATAGATGAATCACGGCACACAAGCGTAAGTCAACACCAAAGGCCCCACAATAGCAGTACCTGCTGTAAAACCAATAATTAAGATACCCTGCAGATGGAATAGCACAAAACACACCCAATTACACCAGCATCATCCATTGCACAATAGTATAAGGTGTGAAAGCCCCACACACACACTTGTGTATTCCTAGACACTCTGCACCATTGCTGTATACAGATGGGGAACTTTTAATATGTATATGTTAGGGGCTGCCATAGCTTTGATTCAGCAGCATGTGTTGGAGACTGACGGTGGTGTGGAGGATGATGCTGACAACCATCTCAGGCACTGGAGGAGGAGACGAGTGCTCAGACCCAGGGTAACCTACCAGGGGCTACATGATCTGGAGATAGTAGAGCGTTACAGGGTGGACAAGGACATCATACAGCAACTTGTTGAGCTGTGCTGGCCACGCCTCAGAGCCAGAAGTAACGGAGGGGAACCCATCCCAGTGGACATGAAGGTATGTGTAAACTTGAGAATACTAGTCACAGGTACCTTTCAAAGGCCAACTGGAGATATCATGGGGATCTCACAGGCATCAGCATCCAGGGTACTCCACCAGTTCCTGGATGCCATGTTACCACATGCCAATGAGCACATACACTTCCTCCGAACGCAGAGGGAGTTGGCCAGCAATATGCGTCTCTTCCACCGTGTGACGGACTACCCAGAGGTACTGGGTGCAATAGACTGCACACACATACACATCAAGTCACCACCCGGTGAGCAGGGTAGGTGCTACATAAACCGCAAGGGATTCCCCTCTATCAACTGCCAGGTCGTGTGAAATGTCCAAGGCATTATCATGGATGTGTGTGCTGGCAGTCCTGGAAGATATCACGACTCCCAGATCTGGCATGCCTCACAGCTATATCAGGTATTTGCCAGGGGGGCATCCCATATGGCCACCTGGTAGGGGATGCTGGCTATGCACTGGAACCGTGGATGATGACACCCATCAGAAATGCACACATAGCCACACAAGAACGCCATAGTGAGGCACACACAGAAACTAGAATCATCGCAGAGCGCTTGTTTGGGATGCTGAAATCACAGTTCTGTTGCTTTGACATATCTGGTGGAGCCTTGCAGTACTCTCCAGGAACGTGTGCCAACATCTTCATAGTATGTGCCATGCTACACAATATGATCCTGCAGAAACAGCTGCAGCAGGGACAGAATGGTGAAGGCCCTTACAGCCCACCACCATTGCCAAGGGACCCACAGGCACAGGGGGACTCAGACCACAAACACCCTGTGCTACCCCCAGTAGGCAGATGGAGGTGTGCCCAGTATGCCCATGCTTTGGCACAGAGGTAACGTATAACACACACACTGACAGTGTAGGCACTCATGGACTGACACCCTTCTCCACCTGCATACACAGAAAACATGGATGGCACACACACACGACCACCTGTAAATTGTCATGTATAGGTGGTGTACTGTGTGCATCCTACATAGGTAGCCCTCAACTACTGTACACACAACCACCATTGACACAAGGTAAGTCAATACCTGAACAGTATATTAAGCTATCAGCGTGTGTCCATACTGTATGTACAGGTTCATAGATACATAGGTAGGTACATGCCCAACTGCCGAGGCCACTCATAAGCATAGGCAAAATGTGTCTGCTGTCACCACCCCATCAATCAACTGTCGCTCTGTGGAGCAGAGCCACTTGCAGGATTCCCTGTGGTGTAGCTACTGTTCACCACCCACTCTGCAAGGATTCCCCGGAGTGTCAGTGAGGGGTTTTGCATAATGTAATCAGGGATGCAGTTCCAAATAATGGGGAGTATCCCTGACAGGAATCTTCACAGATGTGTACATGTTACATAGTATACCTTAAACACAGCTTGCATATATAGGTAGTTCTCCACAGAATAATAAGCATGTGGAACACACAACCACAGAAATGTGCGTTCATCACCCTTGCACTACCAGTGCCTGCTTTGAGAGTTAAGATATCACTGCCAGGATTAGAACACACAGCCATGTACACATTCATCACAATAACATACCACTAAGCTACCTGAGATGTACCAATGGCAGTCGTGTATACTGACAGGATAAAACACAAAAGGTAGGAATGTGTTGAAATAGGACAAACCGGCATGTACACAATGAAAGCTGTATGTTTTATTATATATATATATATATATATATATATATATATATATATATATATATATATATACACACACACACACACACACACACACACACACACACACACACACACCATCATATATATATATATATAGAGAGAGAGAGAGAGAGATGTCGATATATGGGGATATACATATATATGTAGATATATAGATAGGTTAACAACATGTACATAACCATAACCATGGAGGTACATATAAATGGGATACCTACCACATACCGACTGCTTTACATACCGACGCACATAATCCAGAGGCTTAAGGTCCGAAAAAACACAGCACCGAAACACCAGATATGCAAGGTGTAATCTCACGATGTTAATGGACAGTTAGTCAGTGCTTCTGGTGTTGTGGTTTGGGAAGGCTACTGTGTGTACGTGTGTTTTTTAGGGCTGTAGTGTGTGTAAGTGTGTGTTCTGTGTGTGGTGTGTGTTCTTTGGTGACTGCAATGTACGGTTGTGGGTTAGCTTTGTGCATCTGTTTGCGCAACCTAGGATGTAGAATATTAAAGTAAGGGGTGGTGTATGGGGCGCAGACACCTACATGGGGTGTGTAGGGGGGATTGGCCACCTGCTCATATGTAGTGTAGGATGGTTTGTTTGGATGTGTTGGGTAGCAGTGTGTCTGTGTGTGCATGTGTGTGTTCCATGTTCATGTTACCTTCGCAAATTACTGTTGATGTTGGTAATGTGGGGTATGGTAGTCTGTTCCCGGGACTGTGTGCATCGGAACACTGTGGTTTCGGGATTCCGTAGGTCTCCCGTATACAGCGGTTGAAGTGTTCACATATGGGTATAACATAGACCATAGCAATCACACATTCCGTCACTACCAACCTTTATGAACATAGGATATGGAGAGTATATGCCTATACACCATTACAAATATGTGCTATGGATATGAGCCAATGATAGTGTTACCACCTGTTCCACTTTGTGAGGGACACTCCCTCTTTGGGCGGTTGAGTCCTGACCAAATATATTAAACGTGGTAAATGTCCGGGGATTGTAGGACATAATTATGTCCCATATGTACTGTGATAGTTGCATACAATAGTTATTTCTGCATCTAAAGTACCTACATGGTACAAGAAACAGGATAAGCTACTAAACTGCTACAAGAATAAGCTTATAATTAGGCAAGAAAGGAAAGTTTTATCCCTTGTACTGACCATGGGTCTGTGTTGGCCTGTAAAATCAGATGTTTGTCCCGAAAAGGACCCACTATGGACATATGAAAAGGTGGCAACCCTAGCCAAAGAGGATCAGTCACCAACACAACTACGATGACTGCAAATACCTATGACAGAAATATGCAGCTATCATGTAGCAACACGTTATTTCATTCAGATGTATTACCGAAGGGAATCAAGGACTAACAAGGGATTCAAGGACTAACATCACCTGCATGCTATACAGGAACCACATAACAGTGCCTTAATGAATCAGCCTGCAAATATCATTGTATTAGTCCACAAAAGGATAGGTGTTCAAATAGGGAAGGAACCCTCACACACATAGCGATTATGTATAAAAGCAGTTCCTACACACCTGCATTTGCTAAGCACACCCACCAACATCACCCCCACACCCAAACATATTACAATACAAACTGTAATAACATCACAAATCATTCACACACTGTACGACATCTGCAGAAGCCTTAACATACCCTATCAGAGACACACTAACATGGCCCTATGTGAAATAGCGGCTGTTATACAATGGAACAGCTGCTGATGTAATAGGGTTTGTTTGCACTAATCCCATTTCAGAGGGTTGTGCGTACACCGGGATGTGTTAGCAATTTGTGAGCAACAGCACAGTATGCTACACTTGTACACCAAATCAAGGATGTCTGGTGAGCACACTGTACACCACATAACAGTTCATGCATAGCCATATGGCTTTGAACTGGCCAAACATCCTTGCCAGACTTAAACATCTGCAGAAGTATCAGGTACAAACAAACCCTGCATAAGTAGCACTGTTCCAAAATATAACAGCTGTACTCACATGTAGAACTAAATCATCTAGCCATTACACACAGTCCACGGGAGTCATGAAGCTAATATATCTCTGTGTGTCTCCATATAGCTGTTGAAATATATCGCAATAACACATCAAGGCCATCTCCCTTGAAAGTAAGGCAAACGGACAACGCCCAAAAGGGGTACTCACTTATACACCACTGTTGCCATAGTATCGGCTAAAGGAATAGCTGCACAGCTGTTGTGCATCCAATTAACTACTTTGAAACAGCAATTGGTGGACAGGATACCACATGTTACCAATATGTAACTAGAAAAAGATGTGTTATCACATATTTAAACCATCCGTATATACCAGTGGAACGTTACAAAGAACATTGAAACACAAACTGAAAAGGATTGAATCAATTGTTAACAATACCTCGGGTTACTAATAAGGTATGTAGAACAGTCAGTATGTCTGTGTATGTAGTACTATTCTGTAGTGCACGCAATCCATATAGTGGAAACAGTTATCTTGTAGTTATGTATTGTTGAGCACAGTAACACTTATAGTATTTGTGTGTACTGCTGTAGGTCACAAGGCAAACACCGCATACACCACAAGGGATACTATTTAAGGGCTTTGAACAGAAATACTCCTCACCAGCTGATGTCAGCGGCAGGGCTGGTCCAACAAGTATGTGCTATAACAGGGGGATGGTATATGCTGATATATTGTAACTGTAGCCATATGTATGGGTGTAATACACAGAATAACATGTGGAAGGTTGGGCCACTGTGCAAGTATGTTTTGCATTGTGGGATATTGTGCCAATAACTGTGTAATATACAGTATTGTAGGCAGATATGTATTACAAGCTCCATAGCATTACTGTAATGGTAGGCAAACATTAGTTATGTCAATTGGCATTTACAATACACAATAACAGGATGCATATGTCTTTTAGTGAGCCGACAGTTTATCAGCATGATAGCAAAGTAAAATGGAAGAGCTATTTAACTATCCATGCACATAAGACATGTAATATGTGCAAAGGTAGGTACTAGGCTGTCTTACCAAGGGTATCTGTAAGCCTAGCTAGCATGTATTGTCTTTTTCCACCCCCATAGGTTGGTTCCCTGTGCCTTTGAATGGCAGAGCCAATAGTTCCCTGTGCCTCTGTCCAGCAGAGCCACTGCAGTGATCCCCGGATACATGTCTGTCTCCCATCCACACATCAAGGTTTCCCTTGAAGAGTGCTCATGAGGGGCCCTGCCTGATGTACATTGGAATCCCGTTCCAAAGCACAGGGAGTGTCCAGGTCAGGAATCTATCCATCCAGCACGTCCTACTCTTCGTTGTGGTTAGGTGTATATCCCTAGAGTATGTGGTTCTCAGGTGCTTCTGTTTAGGTGGAGCATATCCAGCAACACAGAGCTAGACATGGGCCTTGTATGTCAAGCAGAGAACACCTGTGAGTATGAGGTATGCAACTGAGTACAGCTGGAGTTTTGTTGGTTGGGCTGCATAGGTCATCTGTTTAAGGTCAGTTATCCTCTTGGTATGGTACTGGTGTGGTCTTCCAAGCTGTTGCAGTTGTCTTGTAAGGTATACCCCAAATGGGGTGTTGTATCCTTTAATGGGTCTGATATGACATGTGTAGAGTCACAATGGTCCCTCTGATCTGGATGCGAACCCATTAGAGATTAGGGGGGCCATGTAGAAGGATATTATAACCACCTTGTCATTATGGGTATTGAAGGAGAGATTGCTATCTACTGGTGTTTCCGGATCCCATATTACCTTTTTTGTATGTAGGGGACTAGCACCTATGTGGTAGTCTGCGGGTAATTAGTTATATCCAAAGGGGATGACTATGCACTTTTAGGCATTCAGCTTGACGCCATGATGTTAACAGCAGGTATCCGTCTCAGTGCGACCCTTCCAGAGGGTGTCTGTAACAGCTGGGGAAACAATTGTGTCCCCTAGTTTGCAGTCGTCTGCAAACCTTTTCAGACAAAGCCCTCCTGTGCTTGTCTGTACATCAGAAAAGTATATACTGAACATGAGGGGTCCTAGGACTGAGCCCTGGGGGACAGCAGCTGTAAGTAGTATACAGTCGGACCTAGGGTATGCAACTCCCACTGCATGTGTTCTGTTCGTGAGCCACTTTGCAAACCATCACATGATGTAGGGGTTAATGTTCAGATGGATGGGTATGTTGATAATACCAGAAGGAGGAATGGTGTTGAAAGCCTATGAGAGATCTAGGTAGGCTGTGTGGACCTCCTTACCCTTATCTAATGCCTTGGTAACTGTCTCTAAGAAGTCCACCAGGTTTAGGAGGTAACGTCCGGCTTTAACAATGCCAAACAGGGAGGGGTCAAAGGTTGGGAGGTACCCAATGGCTCTGTGACAGTGATCCATGATGTGCACCATAGATCTGCAGACCAAGCTAGCCAGGCCTATAGGGAAATAGGTCCTGTGGTCTGTTGTGGTGCCACCTTTGTAAAGTGGGATAACTGTTGCTGTGCACCATTCAGGGGGCACTATGCCCGATGTGAGGCTATTACTGAACATGGTGCATAGGTAAAGAGACAGTACAATCCGAAGTTCATGTATAACGCAGCCTGGGATGTTGTCCGATCCCATGGATGCTGTGATATTGCCTTTACAGTGTGCAGCTTTGAGAGGGATCTGCCAGGATGTTGCCAATATCAATTGTTTCTGTAATGTTCATGCCTTTGTGCTATAACTCGGAGCATATCTGGTTGCTGACATCGAGGCTTTGTGGTTGTTGTTGGTATTAGTTGCATTATAGTTTTCATAGCTAGCTTTGGAGGATCTTATAAGGGATCTCACCTTCTTACTGAGGCTGGCCAGGGATCTCCTCCACGCATGGTATTGTACTCTCATTTGCAACAGTGTCTTCCTCCTGTAGTACAATATGTTTATGGCAGGGGACCACCAGATTGGTTTAGTTAATTATGAGTATAGCGTCCTGGTTCTGTTTGGGATAGCACAAGCCATGCACTCCTGTAAGTGCTGATAGAGTGCATTTGTGTAGGATTCAGCAGTTGTAACAGTACTGTCCATCTGCATGAGTGTCATGATGTCCAACACGTCTGCCTTAAGAAGCTTGTAGTTGGCCTTGTAGACATATTATACTGTGGTTCCCTTAATGGGGGTAGGTGCGGGATGTGGATATCAACGGTGTTCAGCACATGGTCTGATCAGACCAATGAGGAGTTGGCTTCACGTGTGGAGCACCAGTCACTCATGTTGGTAATGACTAGGTCTACGATACTGTTGCCCCTGGTGGGTGTGTGGATATGTTGAGTCAGGGCATTGGTGTTTATGAATTCCAGAAACCATTGAGCTAATGTGTTGGTACACAAGTAGTTTTCCCAGTTAACGGTGGGGTAGATACAGTGAGGCTTATGTGATGAGTGTGGTGTTGTGCGACTGTGTACCTTCTCCACATGACAATCAGGGTCAGGCTTGGTTGGAGAGACCTTTACCTCCAGTTTGGCTAGATGAGTGCATCTCTCATAGGTTGTAGTGTTGGGTGGTAGGTGGAGAGGCTTTTCTGTGTACATGAGGCAATGTGTACATTGCCTCAAGATGTCCAGATTCAGCAGATAGACAGGTGAGAACACTGGCAGTTGACTCTTGGACATGCCTGAAGATAGAACTACATTCACCTAGATAACTGAGGAAAGTGAGTACAAGAGCTACATTACTCTACACAAGTGAGAAAAGTATGTACAAAACCTGTTCACCCTTACCTGTAGGTGATGTGGAAGATTGAGTGCTATAGTAATTATTAGCTTACGTACTGTTTGCAAGTCCTGAACAAGTGCTTAGCATGAATAAGCAATCCAGATAGGATCTTGGATAATATAAAAACACGGCCTCGTCTTGCCAACAGGTACACAAGCATATATCCATGTACACCACAGGGCCCCTGTACCCACAACTATGCAGGTACAAGCTGCACTCAGTCTGCATGGGACCTGCCCACATCACAGGTTGTATCATACACATATGGCAAAACAAGATGCTCTCCACATACACATCATGTAAAACATAGCTCCATGTCAGGTTGTGTACACACTGAATGGTGCACACTAACAGGTATCACAACCCACAAAGGGGGAGACACCACTGATAATGGGAAGTACTGCACTACTACCCTGCTGAGTCTGGTCTGGAAGGCCATGAACCTTGATCACTTAAGTGATGTCAGCAGTTCAGATGTAGATGACAGTATGGTTGATGTCACACTGCATATCATACCCTTGCCAGGTCATAGGACATCATCACCCATACTGTGTACTACCTACACTCGGTATACTAGATGTACATTCCTATGTCACAGGAGTGTTTTGCAACAGGACTGCTGGCAGAAACCATACTACAGAAGGTGTCTGAATAATAAGTGATCATCACACCAGTGCAGCTACAGTATGTCAGGGTTAATGAATTCTATTCCCCCCTCATTGTAGTCCATACCTCACAGACAAACAGAAGGCATCTGCCTATGGAAGTATGTGAATGACTATGACCTAGGAGCAATAGCTGACTCGCATTGTCACCCCTATGTTAATAACCCTGTACCCATGAACTACCACCTAGGCAGCGGTCATAATGGACACTTGTGTATGAGGGATGCAGCTGGGCAGTTGTCTTTCCTGTGATAGCCATGTCACCACATCTGTCAGGGAGTCATATGTGGCAACCCTAATAATAATAATAATAATAATAATAATAGAGTGCCATTCATGAATATAGAGATCACTGTCCAGCCATACAGAACACTCAAGTGACCCATATCAGATCACATATTTCCTTTAAGGGGTATGGGCCATGTGCAGATGGCCTACACCAGCCTTCCCATTCCCCATCTCCACTATGTAGCATGATGCATACCCTGAATAAATCCATCCAACCCAGTGATGTCAGACATGCTACACATACTCATCCTGATCTCAAACACATACTTCATGGACATCCACCTACGACATGCTGGACAGATCCTTGTCCCATACACTTGACATAGTCCTGCCATACTATGCATTCCTGTCTGTCAAAGCTGCACATCGCTCCCCTCTCAGACAAGGTGTGATGACCGCACGGTAATGCATGGTATATGTATCATTAACCCTGTGGATCAGTAATGTGGCACTGCTCCACCTGAACCCAGAGACCCGCCTGTCGGCTACTGCCAGGTAACCTTTCATCCTAGATGCATACATGGCCCATAGCATATAGCCCACTAGTTGACTTTGACTGTACATGCCTTAGTTGATATCCATCTCTGCAAATACCATCTGGCTAGCCAGTATCCCATGTGTATCACATGTGCAACACAGGTGATACATGGCAGGATGTTGAATCACTGTACAGTGCCACGTAGATGTATATGGCAGAATGCATACATGTAAAACATTATGTGAGCATGTCTGCAGGGTCACAGGTCATGTCTGTTAAGGCAGTGTAAGTCCTTATATGTGACATATACACTGCATCAAGGTCGACTGCATTAATGTGGACACATCCAGCCATGTGCTGATAGGTAGGAACACCAGTACAGGCAAACAGACATGCCCACATCAAGACAGCAACCACATGGAGTATGAGCAATGTAATCAGGTGACACACACACACACACACATATATGGTGATAATATCTACTCAACATTGAGTGTCACGTGTGTGACACAAACATGTCAGTGTCATGTAGGTTTGCAAATACAACTATTTAAACTGAATTAATGCGATACACATGTATGTTCAGCTGTAGCTCTGTAAGCCTCTGAGGTACTGTGACCTGTCTCCATCATTATGTCTTCCAGGTATGCCATGTGCAAGGCTTCCCCTTTTTACACACTTGGAAGATGAGACCCTCATCCCATACCTACTCGATAATGATGACATCCTGTTCAGCCATGTGCCAGATGATGCACAGCAGTGGGATGCCCTGTGGATGGAACTTCACAGGAGGGTTAATGATGTGGGTGGCCACAACCACACATACCAGCAGGTGCGCAGACATTGTACAGGCCTCATTAGATGGGCGAAACAGCATGCGAATGCAATCGCCAGAGAACAAGGTGCAACAGGTGGTGGACTACTAACCTAGCCCCCACTCACACATACCGAGGAGCTACTGGCCAACCTGGGGACACCTGCAGAACCACATCCACAAGCCTTAGCCGATGTTGTAGAGGTGGGTGTCTCTCAACCACTGAGCCTGGAGTTGTCTGGTAAGTCAGTACTGCACCTATAACAACTATATTCCATATAGCTGCATGTGTCACTGTACAATATGTAATGTAACATCATATGCAAGGCATGTATACACACATGCCTCATACTATAGCATGCTACTCTGTGTATGCACACAGGTGCATACACCATAGTATAGTCTAATGCACTGGTGTATGTGTTATGCACATTGTTCCCTGTAGCCTTTATACAGGGGTGGATTATGCTCATACTGCTGTGTTACTCCTATTTAGGTACCTCTGGCATTCTGCTGTGACATTAGCCCATTGCAGGTGAGAGTGTTATTATTTATCAGGAACCGTAATGCACAAATCTATCTGCCATGTAGCCATTCACAACATGTACACATAATGTATGGTCCTGTCACAATATACAGGTCGGACCTGCAATGCATCACAATGACTATCCATGTGCCACACTTGCAAACTATGTGAATCATCTCACCGACATGAATCCTCACAAACTTTATTGCCAGATGTGTTAACAGCTGTGCATACAATGGTGGAGGTGCCGTTCACTTTAGGAATGTACAACAGATCTGATCTACACATGAATGTCACACAATGTGATCTGCTATCTTGACATGTCCATGACATCTATTGGCCTGGCTGCTACACTGCCAACCTAACCTGAAAACATATCCCACATACCACCCTTTATCCGCATAACCCTGTTGTCAGTGGAGCATATATGTCATATGGGACAACACAGACATGTGAAATAGATGCCCATCACAATAATTTGGACAACACTTGTACACACATGGCCATGGAGGATGCTTGTGTGTACACCCTGTCGTACAATAGCTCCACATGGTTCGGCCATGGCCTTTGTATAATGGTCATAATGTAGATGTGGAACACTAGACATCCTATAGGCCTGTGCACATCTTGTGTAGGTGTAACATCATTCTACCACATAGGATGTGTTGAACATCTTGAGGGTGTTGCAACATAACAGCAGTCACATGTACAGTATCCACATCAGGCCACAGATACAGTACAGACCCGTTGATGGTGATGGACATAAATGCCATACTAGCTCCTCATGTGTGTGTGTGTGTGTGTGTGTGTGTGTGTGTGTGTGTGTGTGTGTGTGTTACACAGATATCATGTGGGACATGTACCAACATGTTCGCCATGTCTGCCCATAGTTGCCAGGCTGCAGCAATATGGTTGCAGATGTGCAGGGATGTCATCTGTATACCCATCAGTGACCTGTGTCACAACTTCCACATCATGGTTTAGTGTATATACACCACAGTGACGTGGGTCACATTCCACAGTATATATGTATTGTGTCTGAACATAGTCATGGCTATGAACCCTGTCTATAACTCACACTGTATAACACTAGAGATGCCTCATGATTCCCTGCAATGGCCATGCACATCAGCTAAATTTGCAGTATATCTGTAGGATGGACAGACAACACTGAATTGGTACACCATTGCCCCACTGTATATTTGACAGGACACCATTGTGTTAAACATATATGCATGTCACTGCACACGTCAGCAGATCACATGTCATACTACATGTGATTATCAAGGTCATATGCCACACATCAGGCAGGTGTACTGTTAACCTGTGCTAGTCCACATGGTGTAACACAGGGATGTATGCTAACCACTGCTATGATTGTGTAATTTGCATGCCGTCTGCTATCACACATGCATGCTGTTGTGTGCAACCTATGGATGTATGATAACTACCACTATTATTGTCTGCGCTGCATGCTGTCTACCATATCACATGCATGTTGCATGCCTTCTGTCATATCACATGCATGTGTGTGTGTGTCTATTGTATAGATTGTAATGTACAGTTCTTGTCTGCCCTCACAGGTGATGTAAGTGCACTGCCCTCCTGCGGTACATCAGATGTTAGTGTCCCCACAGACTCTAGCAGTGGTGATGAATGTATGATTGGGTCACAGGCAGAGTTGTCAGGGGCTGAAACTGTGCCATCGGTTGCCATTCTATCTATATCCACCTCATCCCCGCACACAGATCCCATACCTGCACATACCCCATCACCAGTGGCCATAGAGGAAGGACAGTTGGCGCATGGTAGCTTAGAACAGGAAAGTGTGGGGGCTATGGAAGGTGTGCCTGCACACCATGGTGTCAGCCAAACTACTGGTGGTGCCCCACACAGGCACGTGGCCAGTGCTGCACATAGGAGGACCTCTGGCCAACATGCTCCTGCATGACAGAGCACAGCAGCTGATGTCACCAGACGCATGTTTCAGGCTGTAATAGAGGCACAGGCATGTGCTGAATGGTGCAACAGAGAAGATCAGAGGCTACAGAGAGCTGCTGCCCATTCTTTAAACAACACCATCCAGGCAATGGTAAATGCTCAACAACAGATTGTTGTTGCTTTGGATAGATGGTTGGGTGACATGGTTGGTGTCCTTGACCGTGGCATGACAATCTGTGAGCGTGAGCTGTCTGTGTTGGAACATCTGGTAGGAGTGAGGTGTCAGGCATGTGGACATAGGCCTGCTACATCACCTGTGTCAAGTCTACGTGTAAGAGCTACCTCACATGCCCGCTCCCATAGTGGCGGTAGTAGCAGCAGTGCATCTGGTGCTGTGCTGTCCACACCACGACACAGCAGGCCACGTGCACATGACCCGGGATGGTCCCAACAGGGACATGGTTCCATTGGATTGGTGACATCAGAGAGTACCCAATCTGCACCTCTGTCTGGTAGTGCCCGTGCAACCCCTGGCAGGCACAGGTCACATGTTTGTGGCCGGACACCATGAACTGTAAAATCTCGCCTGTACAGTCTGCAGCTGTCAATAATACCCCTGTGTAGGCCAGACACATGGGAGAACTGTGTGCAGACATACACGCACACACTGGACACATATGTAGGGCACCGCAGCACACACATGTATAACATCCACACACGCCCAATTAGATCAAAGGCCCAAACGCACACACATGATGTCATCCAATGGTGCTGCCTAGGCCTCTGGCAAACGTTAACACCCTGTGCATATGATGATGCCTGTGCTGCATCCCTGACATCCACACCATCGGTGCATGGACATGCTCATATGGTCTGATGCACAGGGTGAACAGACTAGGATGATATGTGTAGTTTACAAATGCTGGGGACTGTTGACAGCAGATATACCATTTAGTACAGGTGTACAATACTGTTAACAGTATGTGTCTTGTGTAACAACAGCAAATGCATATTGGTCATGGTGTTCTGCTGTCCTTCTTCAGGTCTAATTGCATGTGCCAGTGGATGTCAGTGTTTGCAGTTAAGTGTCCCACATGTCAATGTGAACTACTCACAAGTATGTATGAATATACCAGCATGCACTGTGTAGCTGCCACATACTAGTGAGAATGTCCCACATTACAAACACGTCTACTGTTCCAAGAGCATGATAGCTGTGTATTAAGCTACTGTGGCCACAGACATGACATCCATAAAGGGTGACATCACAGGTACAGTTACATCGAGTGGTGAGGTAAGAGAGTGGTCTAGCTGATTACAAGGGTAGAGGCCAATGGGAAGTGTGATGCCTCAATGGGAATCAGTAATACACGTTCCCATGACAGGATGCCAACACACAACTGCACCCACACACTCAGGTATTGACACACATGCATTCAATGACACTGTAACACACACACACACACACACACACACACACACACACACACACACACACACACACACACACACACACACACACACTCACACACAGTTGCTACTGGTGGGATGAGGACCCCTGCCTATGTGCAAATCATCATTACAGTACTGTGCACCTACATGATGCGCCACAGAGAATACACATGTACAGGTAGTCAATACGGCCTAAGATTGGGGACATCAACACGGATAGATGAATGCATTGCCTAGATGGTGGGAGGGGTCCTATTAGTTCAGTATGGTAACATACATCCTCACCCCAGGGACCAGTCAACCCTACATACACACACTGTGGCATTCAGTAATTAATACACCTATGTCATGCACATACAGATACCTCACGTTTGAGACACACACCCCTGCCTATGTCCTTTCTACATTGCAATCTGTACAGATGAGTACACTAGTGTACAAGAGAGCGAGTAACAACTGAGATGTATTCCTCACAATACGTGACAGATATGGACACACACGCAACCACACATGCCAGTATTGTGAATCTCAGACCTGCCCAGCTCATGTTATGTATGTCAGACGTACAGCAGTACTGCATGCGTTACAAACTATACTGATGCTTCCTGTGCCAACAGTGCTGATATATGCATTAGGGACATCATTTCTATTGACAGGTGTCAAGTAATTTACCTTTGCTGTCACCCTGACTGCTAAGTTGTGTGTTATATTCTCCAATTAACAAAACCATTGCTTTCCAGTTACACGGGGTATTGTAGGACTGCTTATGACACACCTATGAGCTGTCCACAGCAAACACCCACCTGCAAAGATGCCCCGCCACTTAGTTATTTCAACACATCTGTCCATACCTGTGGTACATCTTGCTGTACATTCAGCATATCACCATATACAGTTGACAATGTTGAAGCTGCATTGCAGCTGCATGATGTACTAGGATACATGCCACCTGCATACATCAGCAACTGCACACGCATGTTATCTGAACACACAACACTACATGTACAGGTGTATAGGTCCTACAATCCTGACATTTGGTCATGTTTGTAGGCATTGCAATTGGTGGATATGTGTAATAACATACATGACACATGGACTGTTGTATGATATGATGGGTGACCAGTACAGAGGGGATGTTACCTCTGTCATCACTGATATCACACCTTATGTACTGTTAGCATTCAGCAGCCATGGACCTACATTCCATGTGCATGTGTGTAATGGCTGTAGCCACCTGTTTGCACAAAGGACTACAACAGCTATGCTATTTACAGGTATGTTGTGTGTGTGGCATGTACATATCCAGGGCAGGTACATGTATGTCATATCCATACATGAGGGTGTGTACTAGTGTACAACAGACATCTGCTAATGGTGGACAGTACTGAAGGTCCTTGGTATGTGTACAGCTGACCTGGTCACAGAGAGTGGTATCAATGAATTGCATAACACATGATGCAACTGTGTCCGTACATGTGTACTGTCTACAGTTGATGTAGAGCTTAGTACAGTACACAGGACAAGGATCACATGGTGGTGTAATTGTCTGTCATACATGTATGGTTGTGTGTGGTGGTCTGAGGGCATGGTAGTGTCTGAAGTTTACATCCAAGAATGCAGCATGTGACACTGTGTCCTGCACATGGCTCATCTGTGATGCCTTTCATGGGGGGACCAGTCAGTACATGTGAGTGGCCTTTATGTATGTGGGTACACCACCTGGAGTGGTCCGTACATGTGTTATGGCCCACATCTGGTTCTGAGGTATATGGTGGTAGTGCTAGGTTCTGAGGTATATGGTGATTGTGCTATTGTGCACTACAGAGACATCAGCCAGGAGTTCCTCACTGCACAGATGTCAGTACTCCCCATTGTTGGATCTACAGTGGCCAGCTGTGAATATGGATGCTACACATCTAGCACTGGTTAGCATAAGAAAACAATGCAGTTGTCCTGTAGGTGTATGGGAGTTAACCTGTGTTTAGGACATTTGCCTTGGAATGGCACTGTGTGGGCGGATGCGACTTGGGTAATATCCACACTCCCTTGTATCATGGATGCATGTGATATGTGACATAGGCCTGCCTGCTGTCAGCCATGTCATCCCAGAATGACAGCTGATTTGTAAAAGACCAGTGTCAAATATACATAGAGCAGCGTTCCTGCTAACAATGACAACTACTAACACCAGAGCCCATTACAATGTGTTCTTTATGTCTATCTGTAATACCATGGCCACTTTGGCCCTCCATGATTAGCATCAGAGTGCATCCCAGTCAGCCCTGTGCTACTAGGAGTATGAGCATGCCCAGTATATCCTTGTGTAGATGGACACATAGTAGTGCATTCCGACCAGCCTTATGCTACTAAGTGTGTGAGCATGCCCCCTGTGCTACTAAGTGTATGAGCATGCCCAGTATATCCTTGTGTAGATGGACACATAGTGCATTCCGAACAGCCCTATGCTACTAGGTGTAGGAGCATGCCCAGTATATCCTTGTGTAGATGGACACATAGTGCATTCCGAACAGCCAAGTGCTACTAAGTGTGTGAGCATGCCCAGTGACACCTTGTGTTGGTTATGTGCCTCTGTGTATGGGCATGGCCATTGTAACCCTGTATAGTGGTAGTAGTCGTCCATTCCACAGATGGGCATACTCCAGGTCAGGATGGATTCATACTTTAAACACACAGGTTCACAGGTATGTACATCTTAACTGCCAGCATCCCTGTTGATGTCCACATTCCCAGACAGTCATAATGACAGCCTTGACATATGTAGTCTGTGTGGCGTGATTCGTATATATGTAGTATTGTAATAGTAATTTGTAAATAGGCAGTTATTCCGTACCCAACACTGACGTGTGTATGAATGCCTGTCTCAGTTTGCCGGTGGATTCTAAATTGCTTTTAGACTGGCCACACTTCATACATTTCTTATACCCACTGTTAGCAAGGCCGATGATGTCACCCATCTACAAATACATCTCTGGGAGGGCTGTGTCCCAATAATCTTGATAGCGCGTTCTGTAACTGCGTAATGCTGCAGTGTAATAAAGTAGTTAGGTCGGTGTTCTACTCCCACACTTACCATGTGTGTGTGTGTGTCCGTTTGCCTGAGGACTGAGTAATACCTTTATACTGCTCATACTCCATACATTTCTTATACCCACCGTTAGCAAGGCCGATGATGTCACCCATCTACAAATACACCTCTGGGAGTGCTGTGTCCCAATAATCTCAGTAGCGCATTCTGTAACTGTGTAATGCTGTAGTGTAATAAAGTAGTTAGGTCGGTGTTCTAGTCCCACACTTGCCGTGTGTGTGTGTGTGTGTGTGTGTGTGTGTGTGTGTGTCTCCCCATTTGCCTAAGGACTGAGTAATACCTTTATACTGCTCACACGCCATACATTTCTTATACCCACCATTAGCAAGGACGATGATGTCACCCATCTACAAATACACCTCTGGGAGTGCTGTGTCCCAGTAATCTCGGTAGCGCTTTCTGTAACTGCGTAATGCTGTAGTGTAATTAAGTAGTTAAGTCAGTGTTCTAGTCCCACACTTGCCGTGTTGTGTGTGTGTCTCCCCATTTGCCTGAGGACTGAGTAATACCTTTATACTACTCACACTCCATACATTTCTTATACCCACCGTTAGCAAGGCCGATGATGTCAGCCATCTACAAATACACCTCTGTGAGTGCTGTGTTCTAGTAATCTCGGTAGCGCGTTCTGTAACTGCATAATGCTGTAGTGTAATAAAGTAATTAGGTCAGTTTTCTAGTCCCACACTTGCCGTGTGTGTGTGTGTGTGTGTGTGTGTGTGTGTGTGTGTGTGTGTCTCCCGTTTGCCTGAGGATTGAGTAATACCTTTATACTGCTCACACTCCATACATTTCTTATACCCACCGTTAGCAAGGCTGATGATGTCACCCATCTACAAATACACCTCTGGGAGTGCTGTGTCTCAGTAATCTCGGTAGCGCGTTCTGTAACTGCGTAATGCTGTAGTGTAATAAAGTAGTTAGGTTGGTGTTCTAGTCCCACACTTGCCATGTGTGTGTGTGTGTGTATGTGTGTCCCCGTTTGCCTGAGGACAGAGTAATACCTTTATACTGCTCACACTCCATACATTTCTTATACCCACCATTAGCAAGGCTGATGATGTCACCCATCTACATATACACCTCTGGGAGTGCTGTGTCCCAGTAATCTCGGTAGCGCGTTCTGTAATGGTGTAATGCTGTAATGTAATAAAGTAATTAGGTCGGTGTTCTAATCCCAGACATGCCAAGTGTGTGTTGTGTGAGTGTCTGCCTCCATGAGAAAAGTACAGTGCTTTGTAGTATTCGCTGTAGCGCATGCCCTAAATGCGTGTTACTGCAGTGTGATACAGTGGGGGTTTGTATACAGGACATGGCAAGTGTGTGTTTGTCAGGGCCTGTGTAGAGGTGGCCGTGATTGTCTTACTATTGGACATGTTTGAGAGCGGGTTTTGTAGTTTTCCTATATAGTATCCATCTTATGACACATTGGCCACCTCACGAGGAGTACAGCTGTCAGTCAGCCATGGCACTGTGTTGGCAAGCCATACCCATACATCTGCCAAAAGGGCTGGTGAACTAAGTATGCAGCCCTACTAGTACCCGGTATATGTCCTGCACCCATGTGTCATGTACATACAACCTTGCCTAGGATATCCCACTGTTGCTAGTAACATGCACAATGAGGACAGACAGTAGGCATGGTGTGACCGCAGTGACCTGCAGAGGACATGGCACCCTGTACAGTGGTACAATTGGCAGAAATATGTGGACATTGTGCCTTCACTATGTTCCACACTGAATGGCTGCAACATATGTGGTGCCATCATATGTGATCCACTAAGGCCAGACAATGCTGTACACATGTGCCCTGTATGGACCCATGCTACTGACACCACGGAATACCTGTCCATTCTATACATGCAGGTGCAGGGCTGACCTTCTCACTATAAGCAGGTTTCGCCACACCAGGCCAGTATCAGGGTATAACAGGCTGTGTACACTACATGTGTCTGCCAAACTAGGTACACCTGTACATGTCACTGTACAGTATTGTGGGACATGCACATCCCAGGCAATGTCCATGCGAAGGACTATCAAACACAGACATGGCATGCATTGCAAAGCTATGGCCCTACACATTGGTAATCAGGATGTCAGGCCAGATATTGCAGTACCCATCTGTGTGGGACATTGCAGACACTACACCCCTGCACTGCACACCATTGTCGGGTGACGCAATGGCAAGGATTACCCCTCACCCAGCCTTGCACAGCCAAACACTACATACCCATGGAGCAATGCATATCTGCATGACAGTACTGGCACCGTCTGTCTGCGTGTGGGTTGTGATGCTCCCAACCACAGTCTCTCCCTGTATAAACCTCATTCACATACCAACAGTTGTCAAGCACTTTCACATGGCCTAGCCCATTGAACCTCCAGATATCCGCTGTGGTGCATGTGGTCCTGTGCATCACTGCGGTGTGGCAAACTAAGTAGTTACATTGTGTATTTGCCACCCTGGCAAAGGTGTCAATGCGTGTCCATTAGAGTGTGGTTGTGTTGACAATGGCATCCATTCATGTGGACTGACATGTGCCACGCCAAATGTATGTCTGCTATATCTGTTGCAGATGGCACTCACATGTTCTTACAGCACTGCAACATGCCACCTCTGTGGCACATGTAGTAACGTCATGCACATGTAATAGTAATGAGTAGTCAGGGGGTTGACCCTGTACTATTCAGCATGTGGCAGATTATGGTGAAGTCTCCAAGCCCTTCCATGGTGTACATTGCCTGTCCCGCACACACACTCTCTGGTGGATGTGAAGGTGTACACCTGCACAGCAGCAGCATGTGTATTGTAACAGATGGAAATGGTCAGGTGATGGCCTCTGCACCTATTGCAGTCCAACTCTAGCTGATTGCATGTGGTACAGCTGTGATGGTGTTCCCATAGCCATCCACATGATAAACACAGTACACTATCTAGGGAAACATGTTATTATCTGGCCATGACAGTCGCTGTGAGTGGTACCTGGATGTGGTGTTCTGACACAGCATCGCAGATGATATCTGGATGTACCTCAATCATTTTCAACAATGGGAAATAGCCTAATGACAGGAGGGTGATGTGCCACACACCTGCAGCATGTAATTGTAGCTATGCTGCATTGAGACTACTGCCTGTTTAACATGTGTGTGGTAATGGTTATTCTGCATGTTAAAATACAGACATGACAGTACTCTGTTCATGAGGGAACCCCATCAGTAGGGCCATCTGTGAACAGGTCAGTGTGTACAACCATTTGTTTCCTCTGTTACACACTGAACACACTTCTGTACACAGCAGAAGCATGGTGTGGGTATTGCAGACAGTACATGATGATAAGGATGTGTTACTGCCATCGCATCCCTGACTGGACATGTGTCACATGAGACAGTGGTATGACTGACACTGTGTGGGATTCCCAGTGATAAGCCAATGATGGGCAACTGTTCATAGCTGCGGTCACACGTCTACTACACACTGTACAGTTGCCATGCAGTATATATGCATGTGTTGTGCTCCCTCTGCAATGTATACAATCTGTTAGGTTGCTGGTGATATCCATGCATACTGTTGTAGGTAATCCTGTATGCTGTTGTCTATCACTAAGCCATATGTGGTTTTAAAACGCAACACCATAGGCCAAATGGGTTGGTAGGTCCTGTCCCACTTCAGCTGACCATGGCACCAGGCACTAGCATATCTGGGGCCCAGCCATTAACATCAACCTCTGTTGGCTCTGCACCACCTTCAGGTGGCTCCACCACTGAGGATGGAGCATGTCCCCCTTGGGAGCGGGACCAGACAGGTACATATCTGCTGTCGTCTGATCCTGGACATGTTTGGTAGGTGGCTCCCTAAGGGGTTATGAAGCCAGATACGCCAGTTCAAGGGCAGAGTGTCACATTTACAGGGTGATGCTGCCTCTCCTGGACAGCCCCCCAGCACTGCCTCCTTTGCAGCTGTGTAGGTGCAGTGGCAGTTGCCCATGGCTGGAGACCTCTGTCCCACTGTTCCCATGGGCTTTTGAATGCCGAAGACCCATCCCCATCCAGGGTGTATCCCCCCCCACATGTGTCACATACCAACCCTGTATGCTGTCATTTCTGTGCTCCTACCTATCCTCCATGGCCATACCTACACTCCTTCCCCAACATCTGACCCTCACCTACAAGCACATAAGGTCATTTGGCTCCTAGGACACCATCTGCCCTATACATAGCTGTCCATTACACACACGTGCCCACTGGACACATGAAACCCTTGTAATATGCATCATAACATACTACTGTTATCCTCATCACTGTCCCTCAGGCGCACGGTCCTGGTATGCACATCACTCCTACATGGTTCAGGTACACATGAGGAGGATGACCCCATCGTACACAAAACACTACCGGTCCCTCTATGGTTACCCCATTTACCTTTATCATGATGATGATGATGTTGCACATTGCAGGAGTACTGTTCACACATATGATTGGACAGGTACTGTTGTGTTAATGTACATTATATGCACAGAGTGATGTATACGGCCAAAGTACAACTATTGTCTGTCTGAGGGAGTCTTGTGATCACATAGAGCAACACCACTACATAATACAGGCATTGCTGGTGTTTCCCATTTCATTCGTTTGTAATGCTTTGTTGTCACATGGCATGTCCCTGATACATCTCTATATATGTATGTACCTATATGCTGGACATAAACACTCACATGTACTTCTACATGATGGGATACATTCCTATACTGTTGAATGACCGCACTGTATGATATCCTCTGGTTACAGCCTCTTATGCTCGATTAGACTGGTAGCCAAACATGCGTACATCCACTCGTTCCCGCACTTGCTAATGCACCAGCATTGGTGCTTGCATCTGTCACTCACACCTCTGGCTGTGAGCGAGGACCACAATATTACCTTGTGATGCCTATTACATCATATTACATGACTCCAGTATCGGGGTTGGCCACCCATTAGGCAACGGCATCACGTTCGGCTGTACGGAATCTGCGGCTTGTCCAGTGACACAATCATATTTGTGTGTACCTCATACAATGTGCTCCCACCTTGTGATGCCTATTACATCAGAATACATGAATACAGTATCGGAAACGGCTGCCTATTAGGCGACAGCATGACGTTCGTCTGTACGAAATCAGCGGCCTGTCCGGAGATTCATTCATATTAGTGTGTTCCTCTTAGGCATACCTTGTGATGCCTATCACATCGGACTACATGACTACTGTCCTAGCCGGCCTTAGGCATAGGCCAACTAAGCGGCTGCCTAGGGCACCGCTTTAGTGGGTGCACTTTACCAGTATTTATTTGGTGTAGGTAGACCAGGATGGGGGCACTGGGTGGTGTGGTGGGAGTTGCCAATGTGCCCTCTGCCTAGGGCACCAGTTGACCTAAGGTCACTCCTGACTACAGTATCGGGAATGGCTGCCCATTAGGCGACCGCATGGAGTTCTAATGTACAGAATCAGTGGCCTATCTGGTGAATCATTCATAACTGTGTGTTCCTCTTACAATCTGCTCTCACCTTGTAATGCCCATCACATTGGACTACATGACTACAGTATCAGGAATGGCTGCCCATTAGGCGACCGCATGGAGTTCTAATGTACAGAATCAGTGGCCTATCTGGTGAATCATTCATAACTGTGTGTTCCTCTTACAATCTGCTCCCACCTTGTAATGCCCATCACATTGGACTACATGACTACAGTATCAGGAATGGCTGCCCATTAGGCGACTGCATGGTGTTTGACTGTACGGAATCAGCGGCCTGTCCAGTGAATTAATCATATTTGTGTGTTCCGCATACACTCTGCTCCCATCTGGCTGATACATGGGAACCGAGACTCTGCATTACAAACAAGTAGTTGGGTTGTGGTAGCCACATCCGGATGGGTCATGCTACCACATACCTAATATAGGTTTGCCACCTTCTCAATTGGCCAAGGTAGGACTTTAGGGTTACCACCTGTCCCACTTTGCGAGGGGCAGTGCGAAAATAATCAAGACATAGCACATGTCCAGATTAGAGGACATTATTATATTCTACGTTTCATTAATAATTGCATACAACAGTTATTTTATATATGACACTTCTATATGTTATGTGAAGTAGCATAAGCAATCCAAATGCAACTAGATTAAGCTTTTATTTGTGCAAATAAGTGTAATCCTGTACTATGCACTGCTGTAGGTATGTTTAGTCCTGGAATGTCTGACATTTCTACAGAATATGTCCCACTCTGGCCATTTGGAAAGGTGGCAACCCTAAAGGACCTGTATGTACAGACATCAGACTTTGCAGGGCAGCACACCCACAGCCAGTAGAAAGGGGTGTACTTCACTGTTTCACCTAAATAAAAGGTTACTCTTGAAGCATTATAGTTGCTTATACTGTTACCTATAACATTTAGGTGTTTCACAGGAACATAATTGTTTTGTGCTACTACTACAGACAATATAGGTAGTCTTTGCCCTAAATTACAGGACACTTGCCTTAATTACAGTTATTATGCAGGACACAACTGCCCACAGGGGAGTGTCCCTCGCAAAGGTGGACAGGTGGTAACCCCAAACCTTTTATTCTATCAATCTTCTAAGGTAGTCGGCGGAACATGCACTTTCTCTTACTATCAGAACTCTCGTACGAATGGGGAAGAATAAACACTGAAACAGGGACACATTTAGAAGGTTGGTGCTATTAACCTGACACACTGACAGTCACAGAGCACATATGTAGTCATACACATTGTCTGAGGTGCATGCAGTTTATGACTCTTACATGTTGTCATTATTCATTACGTGTATTCCACCACCTTTCCTCCTAATAGCACTAGTTCTAGGATGGTTTAGTTGAGACTGTGTTAAGATTCTGATTCATAATCATGGACGTTCCTGGTAATCAGGGACAGTTCAATGATATGGTCCTGATGTATTCCCCCAGTGGTTTACGGACTGTCCAGTAGATGTGCTCTTATAGTTTGGGAGGTATGGGCATCTGCTATACCCACATCGGAATATTACTTACACCCATGGGGCAGTCCTAATACATGTCTGCCAGCCAATACCTGCACGCCTAGCCCCATAATCGCATACCCATAGTTCCCCCACCTGCCACTACTCTACAGCAGTCGACCTTACTGTGAGCACAGGTGGGATATGAACACACCCCTACACACTGCCCACTCTCCCCGTGTCAGGACACATGTCGTACATTGTGCCAACCCATGTGTTACCAGGCTTGCACAACCTTCTGTTCCGTGTACAGCTACATCCTGGTCTTAATGGTGTTACTCCCATCAACTGAAGGCACCATATTTTTGGTGTCCCGCAAGGGACGTCGCTGTCCATGTTTAAAGTGTACACCTTGTAGATCTCTCCCACTGATAGTTTCCTGCCGGTGGTCTGGGAACCAGTGTTGTATTTACCTTTATTGCATGTCTGTATGTCTCACCGGCCTAGCTGGGGGACTGGTAAGTAGACGTTTGTTGAGTGGACCTCCCACCAACATATGCCCGGTCTAAACATGTTACCCGTAACTGCTGTAACATAACCTAGGTATATACATGTGTATTTCACTGTAACATATATATATATATATATATATATATATATATATATATATATATATATATATTTACATTAATATATACAGACATATCTGCATATGTATTCATAAATGTATATTCATATCTTGCTGTCTTAAGACCAGGATGTAGCTGTACACGGAACAGTAGGTTGTGCAAGCCCGATAACACATGGAATGACACAACGTACAACATGTGTCCCGACACGGGGAGAGTGGGCAGTGTGTAGGGGTGTGTTCATATCCCACCTGCATCCACCTGCGTCCACAGTAAGGATGAGTGCTGTGGAGTAGTGGCAGGTGGGCAAATTATGGGTATGCAATTATGGATCCAGGCATGCAAGGGTTGGATGGGCTGGTTCTAATGGACCGCCCTGTGGAGGTCAGCTAGGTTGTAATAGGTATGTATGCATACTCACATGCAAACAATATATGTTGATGTACAAATTCTGTAACACGTGCATTCCATTTGTTGACATAAATAATAGGAATGTGCCCATACAAACATCGACAGTACATGGAATAATAGGCTGTGCAGAAGAGGGACGGGTCGAATCGCACTATCACATTCCAATTACCATCGGTAAACCCTACATGAACATATAGCGACATCTGTCTGCTGTATAACGTGCTACATACCGATTACAAGATGACTGGAGTGTGTCGGTGTTATAATGAATAAGGCACTAGTATGCTGGTGAATGTGCATGTATATATATATATATATATATATATATATATATATATATATATACATATATATCAGTATATATATACACACACACACACACACACATCAGTATGTCAATACATTCCCCGCTCATATGCACTTACACATGCGTAATGATGTTTATAAGCTTCACCAGCATTCTAGTGCCTTACTCATTATAACATCGACACACTCCAGTCATCTTGTAATCGGTATGTAGCACGTTATACAGAGGACAGATGTCGCTATATGTTCATGTAGGGATTACCGATCGTAATTGGAATGTGATAGTGCGATTCGACCCGTCCCTCTTCTGCACAGCCTATTATTCCATGTACTGTCGATGTTTGTATGGGCACATTCCTATTATTTATGTCAACAAATGGAATGCATGTGTTACAGAATTTGTACATCAACATATGTCGTTGTCTGCATGTGAGTATGCATATATACCTATTACAACCTAGCTGACCTCCACGGGGCTGTCCATTAGAACCGGCCCATCCAACCCTGGCACGCCTGGATCCATAATTGCATACCCATAGTTCCTCCACCCCACCCATGTTAAATTTACAGGCGTAACATCCATTATCCACTTGTTATCGCAGCCATGACACACCTTTACATATTTCCCTCTCCAGAGCTTTTGGAGCTCTACACACATTCTGTCCCACCTTGTGTATTCACAGGGTCTCCCACCATGTATATTTGCACATACGTGCCTTTCCTGGTGTTATTGAATACAGCCGTTTGCACTTTCCAATTTTTGGAGGTCCCAGCATGGGACTACATTCTGCCTGTGTGTAAAGTAGACCTAGCATTTCAACAATGTTACTCCCAGTGGTAATACCCTGCCTGTGGTGTGAGTAGCAGTACTCTGCTCACTCCTGGGCAGCTTTTTATTACATACGCTGAAAGTGCTTTATAATACCAACATTGCTCTTGATTCCCTTCACATCCCTTGTGTATGCTTTACTGTTACAACGTCCATTCTTTATATATATATATATATATATATATATATATATATATATATATATATTTCTCATGTATGTAGATATATATCTATACACACACACACACATATATATATATATATATATATATATATATATATATATATATATATATATTACATCTGTACATACAAACATACATTTCCTATGCTGGGAGATGCTTACACCCACGCAGGCACACTCGCCTATGCTTACTGTGTGTTACATATGTTTACTGTCACTTATTTATGCTTATTTGTGCCTTATACATTATGACAATACCACTTTGACTGAAAGAAACTGGCTAATACTCCCATGCGATACACATGTTCACCTTTACATGTTTAAATGTCAGCTTTACAGCAGAGCAACGTTAATTCCACAAGGAAAATGATATGTGCTATTGTCGAACTTGAACCGTGAATGCCTTTTCGTTAGGCGGATGCTCTAACCACTACACTATTGGTGTTCTGCCTCATTTATATGTATACCCATGGTGCATAGTTACCCGAACACACACCTCATCACTTCACTTACACAGCAGGCATCCATTTACCTGTTGGGAAAAACGCACTACTACACATGCGTCATTCCCTATTCCCTACTGCTCTGGACTCATGCCGAATGTTGACTCACTCTGAGGATATTCAGACCTCTACAACCTATAGTCCTGGCACATACGTGTGTTCGATTGTCACGGTGTTCATATGGTCTTCCGGGTTTAGGCTTGTCCGACTGGGGACCAGGACTGCCCTGTACCTAGTTGAAAGTCAGACTTAGCAAGGGGAGATCATTTGTTCCACTTTTAGTGTTCTACCTGTGGTTGGGGATGCAGAGGTATGCTCACTGATGGCCATCCTGATATATAACAGTACTATTACGGGGATTTTCTATATTCTGACCATATTCATTCTTCATATCTACATATATATATATATATATATATATATATATATATATATATGTGTGTGTGTGTGTGTATGTGTATATATCGGTCTGTACATACACATGCATATACAACTACATGCTCATTTACATTTCCCATACCACTGAATCACCGCCACCTACCGTCACGCATACATGCTTACATACCTGCTTACTTCTCAGGTTGCCACCTTTTCATATGGCCAAAGCAGAGCATTTTCAGGACACACATCAACTTTACAGGCCGACACATACCCACGGTCAGTACAATGGTTAGAACTTTACTTATTTCCCTAAATGAACGCTTATTCTTGTAGCAGTTTGCTTCACCTGTTTCTTGTAACTTTGAGTATTTTACATAAATAACTGTTTTATGCAACTGTTACATGATATATGGGACATATTTCCTACTATCACAGGACATTTGCCATTGCATTATATTTGGTCTGGACACAACTAACAAAAAAGGGACTGTCCCTCACAAGGTGGGGCAGGTGGTAACCCTACTTACATCTGCTTTACAGCGCTTTAAGCACCTATATATCCGACTTCCACTATGCAAATGTGTAAGGTATATATTCCCGATAATGCACGTGGGGAGACGTGCATCACGGTCAGGTGTTTAATCCCGGGTCGTAGGTTCTACAGGAATGGCTGAAGGCTGAGCAGTCTTGTGGACAACTACTGCTCATACAACTTGTGTCCAGATGTACATAGGACTGGACATCATGTCGTGACACCAAGTCTAATGTTTAGAACAGATACATATCCCATGAGAGATATCCAAAACTTGTGGGGAATGATGATCATCTTTGCTTTATTGCTGTAAGGTAGGGTTATATGTGCAAGGGATACATAGTTTGCAATCCTGAGAATGCCTAGGGTGAGACTGCCTACTAAATATGGGTAGGGGTCACTATGTGCAGATATGGCCGAGCCTATCTAGCAGCCCAGGTATGGCTAGTTTTGGTGGATGTTCAGGAAGGGGGGGGTGTGCTGTGAAGGGGATGATGGGTATTTAATTATGTATCCAGGTGTGTTGGGGTTGGATGGCTCAGTTCAGGCCAGACCATTATGTGGGTATGTGTCGGTAACGTTTCTGTACATGTGTATTGCACATTTTAATGTTCACATGTTTGTGGGATTGTATTGCAGATGTGTATATTTGTTCTTTGGTTACCTTCCTGATTCACACACCGCTCCCTCATAGACCTCCAGTTCACCTATTGTGCATCCAACCCAGTCTCCCATTGGTGATATATTACATTACCCATCACCCCCCTACCCCCATATTCCACAATCAACATTCACCCCTTCTCTAGTTGATGGCCCATGGCACAATCAACAGAACACATTGCGTACACTACATATCTCTGGGACCAATATGGTTGTGAAGTCTACACTAACATTTCAGGTCAACCACATGCTGTACGTCACGCATAGGTACTCTCAAAAACTTATCTTATCTTTCATGACATGGTAGGTAGATCCAGGTAATACCCGTTCATCTATGGGACATCCTGGCAAGGACGTCTTGGACCACAAATGGGCAGATATTGGGCGAATGCTCTGACCATTGGTAGGGTTGCCACCTTTTCATATGACTTGGATGGGACATTTTCGTGGCACACATCTGAGTTTACAGGCCAGCACATACCCATGGTCAATACAAAGGATAGTACTTTAGTTTCATGCCTACATATAAGCTTTTATTGTTGTAGCTGTGTAGTTGCTTATTCTGTTTTGTTTACTTGCTTATTCTGTTTATTGTAACATATAGGTATTTTATATACAGACATACATACTGTATGGGACTATTTCATAACATATGGGACATAATTATGCCCTACTATCGCAGGACATTTCACATTTATTATGAATTTGGTATGGACACACCTGCCTAGAGGGGGACTGTCCCTCACAATGTGGGAGGGGTGGTAAAGTTCAGAAAGAAACTCTCTGCAAGTAGGACCCAGGTGCAAGGCAGGAAACAGTACAAGTAGACAAAACTGCCAGCACCAAATTCAGTGTAAAGCATCAAAAGAGGCTAATAAATTAAATACATAAGTTTTCATTTAAATGTATTAAACAACCCAGACCGATTTCAGCCAACAGGCTTTCCTCAGTGGGAATGAAAGTAATAGCAACTTTGAAGTGACATATATATATATATATATATATATATATATATATATATATATATATATATATATATATATATATATAGATATACAGCATGAATCATCCAATAGGATTCTTCCCAAAGTGATCTTCCCAACATTCAAATTGTTTCCTGTATGGAAAATAGAGAGAGAATAAAAAGTTATACAATAAAACAACCACATAGTTACTATCCGTTGTAATTAGTAGAGTTAAAATGAAAAATATAATATTATTATAAATGATCATTAAAACCGGGTGAAAACAAAGCACAGGTGGTAACCCAAACCATTGGGCTAGGCTTGGCACTTGGCAGCGTGCTAACACGATGCTTTTCGCTTCCACTTGGTCTAATTAGCAACACTACAATGGAATACAGGCACGGGGTTTTAAATATCGTTGTTCAAGGGACGGGGACTCAATATTCAGCTACATGCCTTTGTGTTTACTTCTTATTGTGGTGTTCGCAAGTTGTCTTGTATGCTTTGCATACATTTCAGTATCCACAGACACTGACAGGAGTGATTACTATTGGAGGCAGGCTGTGCTAGTCAGCATTTTAGGTTACGTGCATGCAGCCGACATGATCATGCCTCCGTGCATCGCTTGGACATGCCCCCTGCACTCTTACACGTTCCCTATGCATGTGGCCATTATGGCAGCGCGCCTTCATTAATATGCATGTGGTGCTGCTGCGCCATCTCTATGCTGCACGGTCAGCGCAAGGCTAACGCCGTCCTTGCACCAAGCTTCATGAATCCCGGGGGAAGACTATAAAGATGGTTATGATTAAAATGATGGGGATAAAAGTATATAACATTAATTATTTTGTGAATAAATACTGTTTTATAAAGTTCCTCTACTCTTTTCAGTAGGTGCAGTGAGATCTTCTACATCCACTTGAGCTACCACCAACTCAAGCAGATGGGACCTTGGTTTAACATCTCATCCAAAGGAAAAAACTCAGGAGTGCATAATTCCACTTACGTTACACTGCAATGTCAGATATCCATCTACCTGGTGTGGAAATAGAATCCACAGCTTTCTGTACCACAGGCAAGTGCCACTGAGACTGTAAATGCAAAGCAGCTGCTTCAGTGGAGTATGATTTGAACTCCCACCTTTGAAAGTATTTCTCCAATATAATGGGGAGGGTAGACTCAAAGTCTGCTCCATGCCTATGTTTCTTACATAGTAGCAAGGAAAAGGTAACTGATGCTTTTCACAAATGATCATGAGATCCTGTTGGCAGACATCATAGGGCGAGGGAAGCTGTCAAGTTAGAGATGTATCCTGAACAGTGTTAGAAGATATGACTGATTGGTACCAAAAGACCAAGAAATGAAATAAATGCTGGTACCAAAAGACCAAGAAATAAAATAAATGCTGTCCTTGCCTGAGGATAATGTCAAATAGTTGGCAAAACACTTTAAATAACTATTGCAGTAGAAATGTGTTTTCAAATCCAATTACTACTTAAAACATAATGCTATAATATATTCAAGTGGTCTGAGCTGCATGTCATGTAACACTTGTTTATCAGTGATTGTATTGTATGCTCGCTCTTTATAACTTACAGTTTTGTAACCTCAGACTGAAGTCTTTATAACAACTGTAGTCATATTATCTATGTGTGTGCCTGGTTCAGATAGCAGAAAGGCCAGCAGGCATTAATTTATGACAGCACAAATTCCAAGACCAAGGACAATTAGATGTAGAGAAAATAATGTGCAGTGACACCTGATGTTTTAATGCAGCTATTCTAGTATCACCTGGTACATGTTTTACATAAGACTATATGTTGAAGATCACCTATAAGTAATGTTTATTTGTGATTTTGACAGTAGAGATGAAAAGTAAGTTTCTTGATTTCTTTAATAATTGTACACGCTTACATATCAGCTCTGTACTTTGTTTTGGATGCAAATTCATTGTTTCTGCAAGGCCAAATGTGTCATCATATACTGTTTTACTAAACATGCACTTCTGGATTGTATCACACATTTGTTATTTTAGATAAAACATTTTCAAGACAAACTGTCCATAATGTTTAGAACATTTGATGTAAAAAAATACAATGTTTATCATTTCTTAGAAAAATTATGAATATCCAATTAAAATTAAGTGACATATTTATAATGATAACAAAATCTTATGATAACATAAGTCCAACCTGTTACAACTGGCCATAAGAAGGTTGAAGTTTTAGATTGCTAGTTAAGTGTTCTTTCAAAACTGGCACACACACAGTTCTGAAGTAATGCTTCTCTATTTGCAAACAGAAAAACGGATATTCTTGTTGGTCAATACAAAAATATTCTCTCCTTTTTTTAATAATGTCAGAGTGTTGTTTTTTAATATTAGCATTACCATGGCACTACTGAACCCTGTGCATGTATCTTGCTTTAGGAAGGCAGAGCTAAATGCAAAACGTAGGGCTGCAATGGCTACTGCACATTGAGTTATTGCAGCAGCTAGACAACTCTATGGTGTTGAGTGGAAGTGATTAAAAGGTGGACAAAGATGATGATGTACAGAACACTTTTGATGTGTCAAGGTTAATACCTTTTCAATGTTAGATAGAAGGCGGTGACAATATTTCTGGGCTGGTAAAGAAGGATGGTGGTCACAATTTGAAAACCGGAGCCCAATAAATATGTTTCATTTATAAAGGGAGCACACTTTTCTGCTACCCTGGAAAAGCTTACACCACTATGGCTGAAAGGGAGAATGTCCACTAGACAGCTATACCTCTGTATTGTGCTGTCTCTGCATTTTTGTCATTTTGGGTTAATTTATTTTTTTTCTGCCCTGTTTAAGTGTACCACCAGCACTGTTTCTTTAAGTTTACATTAGTTATTTTTTGTGTAGTTGGTAAAAATTCAAATGTATTTTAAACAGTGACAATAAGAAGCAGTATATCTCATGGGTTTAATTTTTTAAAAAATGCTCTCTCGGTGGTCATTCAAAAATACATTTCATGAAATTATGTTGCAAAATGTACACTGTATCAGTCAAATTTTAAACTTGAGGAAATATTTTCTGTATCTATTTAATAATAAATAATAATGCTTTTGTAGAAGCTCTTCAGTTTTCTAAAACTGTGTTTGCAAATATTTGATTATAAAAGAATGTAACCAAAATATGTACCTTAAATAAATCATTTAGAGTATTGTTACCAGACAGACACCATGCAAGTCCTTGCTGTGAGTAAATGGGATTTCTCTGGGTGTGGCAGTTTCCTCTCACCCCTAAAGGATAAAGCAGGTTATTGGAAAATGGAAGGATAGATAGATGAATGGAAATGAAAAGCAAGGTACTCCTGTAATATATCTTTGTGTACTTCATTATATCTGAAATCTGTATTTTTATATTTAGAGATTGTGTAAAGGTATTTATTCTTACATAAAATGCATGAAACACAATGAGTACCCTAAAAAGGTTGCTGTAAGGTGGTTTTAATACTAATATTCCACTTGTATTGGATTTTTATACTATTAAGAAGCTACTGTAATTATTTTTTTAAACAAAAGAGTCACTACAGTATGCCCTCATTTTAGTTGTAAAGTGTACTTGTTTAATCTTGTATAAACACAGTGTTAGTTACTAAATAATACCACAGTGTACATAATAATGTATTCAAAATTGAATTAATACTTATAGTTATCAGAAAGAAAAAAGATGGAAAAGTTAACTAATTTTACTGGTTTGTTTTATTACAAGTCACCATTAAAGACCATTCATATAATTATTGCACAATGCATAATCAAGTAGCATAAGGTTATTCTGTAACAGTAGTAGAACATTTTACAATGAGCAAACTACTTTCTATGATAACAATTACCCAACAGATATTAATCTGCACTGCAATGCACAATAAAGATAAAGCTGAATGGGTGGGGAAATAAAGCATGTGATTCATGAATACATAATGCGTAGTGCAATCTGGTTTATAGCAAATTGCTCAGTATGTTATGGCAGACTAATTCAGAGATGTATGTATTGCTACATAGGTAAGAAGGTTCTGGTCTGTAGAGCTACACTGATCTTGTTAAAAAAGGCATTGTGCAAATGAGTCAGTCCAGTGATACTGCAAATGTAAATTAGCCATGTGAGCTTTCCCAGAAATTTTCACCAGGAACAGAGGATTGTGATTGAGTGACACAAATTATAGGTCTACCAAGCTATTTGTGGACTAAAAAAATGTATGCATCCATTCAGTCTAATGACAGAACCAAAGCTGTTAGCCACCTTGAGGTAAGTACTGCAAAGTTTTTGTGTGTGTGTGTGTGTGCGTGCGCGTGTGTGTGCATGTATAGCGGCATGACTGCAGCTGGCTGGATGCATGCTTGTGTGCTCATGCACGCACGCGCATATGTGTGTGTGTGTGTGTGTGTGTGTGTGTGTGTGTGTGTGTGTGTGTGTGTGCATGTGTACGTGTACAGGGGCATGACTGCAGCTGGCTGGATGCGTGCTTGTGTGCTCGTGCACACGCGCACATGTGCGTGTGTGTTATTTCCTTGTGATCTGCTCATTCAATCTCCAATCTTTGCTTACCTCCTTTGACTGATTCCTATAATTACTTTGCAATATTTTATATGCCCAACTACTTTTTCATTTTTTAACAGTAGCTTATTTTCTAGATTCAAATAAAAACTGTACAAGGGCAGGTCTTTCACTTAGGATTCCCCTAGCCCTTTCTCTTTGTTTACACTCTGTTATCAGTCCTGGAGAGGAAAGACAGTCTGTAGCCTGCAGTCCAAATGTCTTTTGGGCCTCTTTCCATTCTATTACCTTTCCTCTCTAATTATCTTCTCCCAATGACTGGTTTGTTTGCCAGTTTTCTCCAGTAAATTCCACACTCTCTTGCCTATTTTCTGTACCTCCTGTTGTCATTCCTATCAGCAGAACCTCCTTACATTTTTGTGTTGGTTTAGTTCTTAGAATACTTTCTGCTACTTTATTAATATAATATTCTGTACAGTTGTTGTTATTCTCCTTAAGGATCTGAATCTAAAATTCTACTCTGTATTTCCTGCATTTCTCACCTGCTTTATCATAATCCCTTTCCATTTTGAATTATACAGTTCTGCTTGTGTTTATATATATATATATATATATATATATATATATATATATATATATATAGATATATATATATATAGATATATATATATATATATATATATATATACATACATATATATATTTATATATAAAAATATATATATATATATATATATATATATATATACACATACATATTTATATGGGTTCAGGCACCTAGGCGGTGCGACAACCCACTGTGAGACAACTGGATGTGGACAGATGGCAGTATGGAAGTTTAGCTGCAGTGACAAATGCCTGCAGACAATTCCCTGTGAAAATAAAGGAACCCCCTGCACCCTAACCACAGGTGTGAGACAAAAACCCCGTATGTGATCTACACACTACACCCCCTAGAAAACACCGTGTGCAAATAACACTGTAACATGTGCCTAGAATAGGATGCCAAGTGGGCATCAAAGTGGTACACTGAAACCAGTGTGCTGTGGGCAAAGCCTTTATTAATGCAAAATGTAAAGTGATGTGGGAAGTGCTTGGTGCATACTAAACCATTATATAATCATAACTTGTAGAAATGTGCCACAGCACGGAGAAAATCCTGCACATCACTATAGTCACACTTATGTTGCAAGATGTGTTTTAGACAATGCTCCCTTACAACAATTGCCTTCCTACGTGGTGTCACAGGCATCCCCCGCAACAGAGATTCTCGACGGGTATCTGTTAAGTTCTGTTCCTGTTGGAGGACAGTCAAAAGATCAGATAGCTGCACAGTAGGTCATCCCAGTAACACTTTCAGCCGACGATGCCATGCCTCTACCTGGTTATTAGTACGTGGGAAGTCCATGCCGGTCACATCACTAACATTCCAGAACCGTAAAGGATAGGATGATGGTAGTCATTGCTGTGAGGAGCAGCGGGATGCATACTTGCGTGGTTGGCCTCGCACATAATGATGATCAAGGAATACGCCAACAGGCCGTGCACATTCAGGTAACGTAGCCACAATGTCCACAAATGCAGGGACAACATCCTCAACCGGTAGAAATGCCAACGCAATCAGCTTGCGTATGGCAATGGAAAATGCAGTGTCTGTACCATACGGGGCTACAAGGTGGTTATGCTGGATCTGGCGCCAAATGATCTGTGCAAAGTGGAAAAGGCACCCTTTCAGAATACCCTTTGGAAATGCCTTACGGCTGGCACGGATCGCTGCCTTCTCGAAATCAGTCATTATATACTGTGGAGCCAGGGTACAGTCCTGTTCTGCAGTCATACTCTTCAGTATCTCCCACATACTGTAGTATGCAGACTCTGACTTCCTTGTCATGAGACAGTACACCAGGGGGACAATCCCTGTTGAGGTGTGAGTCCCAATACAGCCATGTAATGTATATAGCTGACGACATATATTGGCTCTTGTAGGGAAGGTGCCATCAGCAAGAATGATGTCAGCTCTACACAGATCAATTAGGTTCTGTGCTGTTGTAAGTCGAACCAAGGAATCCGTCCCATCCATATCAGATCTTCTACGGAGGATAAAGTTGCCACTACGGAGTGGATAGTGGCTGACATCAATATCTGCGAGTGTTACTGGAGGTGTGCTCATTGCTGCACGTGCTCTCTGACGTACCCTGGTTATGCTACGACGCAATGTGGCACGGCAAGGCATCTCCTTAAGTACATTCTCATCTGCTGTGCCTAGGACACTCTGCATCACCAAACTTGGCAACTCACTGCCAGTTACCGCCCTCTGCCGCAGTTCTGCTCGCAGTGTAGCAACTTGGGCTATTGTTGCATCTGGCCCATGCTGGTGGGGCAGTGATTTCAGCAGTTCCTCGCCTTCTTCCTGCCGTACAGTGATGGCACGACCCCTACAGGCCTGTAGTCTCCGCTCAATACATGCCCAGTGCCGTTTAGGTGGCAGTTCACGCTCCAGATGGTAGAGGTATCCCTCCACTACCAACATTGGTTTGCCCCGTTGGCTGGGCACTGTGCTATACTTGTTGCCAAGCTGACCAGGGCTATACCGGTACATAGCTTCCATCATGGTAACAGCACTTGTAGATGGCCTCTCAGTATCCATCACAGCAGGTATAGTTGGGAACTGGATGTACAGATGCCACTGCTACAGATCACTATCAGTTGTACCAATATTTACACTGCCCTGTGTTGGACCCTGTGTTGTCGTACTGCCTGGAACAGCTCACTGTGCAAATGTCAATAGTACAGGTTCGTCTATCTGCTTGTCATGCTATAGAGTGACTATATGCAGTTTAGACAGCCATGGGGCTAACAAATGTATATACTGTGGTAAGCATCCACCTGTCCTGATACAAACACAGTTTCTACATGTAGTGTACATGTCCCTTTTAACTCCCAGGTGTACCTGCTAGCCAATCAGGGCGTGGGGCCCTATCTCAGTTTCAGTAACAGAGGTTATTTAGGGAAGTCGCTCAGTGTTGCACGCTTCTCTGCCTGAATGGGCCTACATACCTGTGTACACCAGCCCCAGGAGACACTGGATGGGTTTTCCAGAACTTACCAAACACACATGCAGCTGTTGACTAGGTGTGGGGGCTGACACTCCTGTCTGGCATTGTTCCCTGCTTCACAGTTCCCACCTGCCATTTTACTAGGGGGGGCCATACCTGCACAGATGCTGTGTGTTGCACTTATGGCTGTACAGCAATATGTCTGTGACTTGGAATGGACCTATTCCAAATACTGTTAACCAGTGGCACAGTCTGTGTAAAGTGCTGTGCATAGTTTGTTAGGTTTGACTATACATGACCCTACAGTAGCATGTGCTTTCTGAGGGGTCTGAAGTCTGAAACTCCTCCTTGTGTTGAACTCCAGTCACTATCTGTGCTATTCCAGTTGCAGTTCAACCCTTACTATCACTGATCTGTGAACGTGCTACATCTACACAGGGACATACTGGATGTGAATGTGCATGTACACAGACAATGCTGCAGCTGCTGCTACTGTGGATTATATCTCCGGTCTACTGTGACTGTTTACAGTTCGGGATTGCCTGGATCTCAGCTGATCTACTGGTAAGTTGTTTAAACTGTACTTGTGTACTGTGTATGCGTGGGGTATCTGTGCCTGTGTTTACTTATGTATTGTGTATGCGTGGGGTATTTCTGCTTGTGTTTACTTATGTATTGTGTATGCGTGGGGTATTTGTGCTTGTGTTTACTTGAGTGATGTTTATGAGTGGAGTATTTGTGCTTGTGTTAACTTGGGTGATGTGTATGGGTGGGGTATTTGTGTTTGTATGCTATGATGTTTATTACGTAGTTGCTGTGTGTGTTTGTATTACGCGCTTTTTACTGTTTTGGTTTTGCAGCGTAGCCGCTTTAGGGGATATCGCTATGTGTCTGTTTTTCTTCCGACGTGGGTTCTGACGGCGGGTATGTCTTTCGGCCGCACCGCTCTACGATCTAGCGGTGCCGCGGCCTTCTTGTTTCGGCGATGTAGCTCGCGGGCAGTCGTCTCGCGATCTACACGCCGGAACCCTATTTATATATCTATATATATATATATATATATATATATATATATATATATATATATATATATATATATACACACACACACACACACACACACGGGCTGTAACCGTGTAGTTCTAAAATATCCCTTCAAATCAGGTAAAAGCACCTTGTTCTACTGGAAGGATCAACTTATCCCACTATACTCTTGCCCTCTTCAATTCTTTATTAATTACTATCCACAACTTCTCCTCTGGTTGATAAAAATATGGCTAACCTGAAAATGAAACTAAAGTTACTAAAAACATTTTCACTGTTTGGATATTGCTATCCATATCCAAAAACAAAAGCTTCCAGTTTCTCAGTTTTTGTATTATTTTCTGTTTTGTCTCTTCCCACATATCCCTAGTTGCCATAACAGAAATCTTTTTAACCCATACTCCTAAATACTTAATTTTATTGTGCCCCTATAAATATGGGTATTGGTGAACCAATTCATGTGTGGGTACATGGTTTACATCTATAGTCTTTGTTTTATTTTCATAAAAAAAAAAAACTTGACACTATCTCAGAATGTTCCACAACATTGAGATGACCTTTTCTGGTTTTATCAGGTTCAAAATAATATCATCTGCAAATAAAGCTCATTTTCTTGATCATCATACCAATTATATCCTTGAATTTCTGAGTCCCTTACTTTTTTTCTGATGGCTATACATATAATACAAATAACAAAGGGGAAAGAGGGCACCACTGCCTGGTTCATCTCTTCAGACACAACTTATCAGAGAGGAACCCCGTCTTAAATATAAGTAACATTATTATTACATCAGAGAATGCAAATGCTTCCATTGCCCTACTCATAAAAATTCCAACTTACTCTGTTGAGTGCTTTCTCTGTGTCAAGACCTACCAACAAAAGAAAGGCTTTTCTTATATTTTTCTTCCCTCTGCTCTGTTAATGTTGGCAAATGTTTTCCTCACCTCCTCAAATCCACACTGGTCTATATATATTGATTTTTGCAACACCTTTGTCATTCTTTAGCTATTATAGACATAAACATGTTTAATCATTGTTTAAAACTGAAATGGGCCAATATTAAGATGAATTTGATGGGTTGTTACAGTCTTTAGGTATTACAGCCACCACAGCTTGCTTCCAGGATGTTGGTGCTTCCCCTCCTATTAAAATAATGTTAAACAAAACCTTCCAATCGTTATCCCTTTTCCATCCTAGCTTCCAAATTTCCACTGGAATACCATCCTTTCCTACAGACTTTCCTGCAGATTGATGATACATCACCATTTTTATCTAATCTCCTCCTATCTTAATTGTCAATTGTTTCATCTACCACTTACATTGGCATACTTAAAGTCTGCCTCTACGTTATACATATTTTCATAAAATTCCAAAATATATGTAATACCTCTACAGGATCATTGTTTTTTTTTTTTTTTGGCTTGTTTGTTTTTTTTTTTTTTTTTTCTTGTTATAGGGTCCCTACGTTTGGAAAAAAAAACTTTTTATTTTCTGTTGTCTAGGTTATTGTGCTAAAACCTTTTGTGGTCCAGAGTTATAAAATTTCCAAAATATTTCTAATACTTCTACAGGATCTATGATTATTTTCCTTGTTATAGGCTCCCCAAGCTTGGCAATAACCCTTTCTGCTTTCGGTTGCCTAAATCATTCTGCTAAAACCTTTTGTGGTCTGGAGTTATCACAAAACAGCTGCTTAACAATAATCTTTCTAAACTCCTGCATATTATCCAGATACTCCCTTATTTTCTCTTTAGAACTCAGCTGTTGCAGCTTTTCTTGTTCTGTGATATTACCCTTATTCCACAATAATGTAAACTTCGTAAGCCCCACTACATAATTCTAGTTACTTCTTAACCACATCTTTTTTCTTTCATTCCTACTCTATTTTTAAACTCCACAATCAGTTCATCTCACTCACTAGCTAGAACTTCTGAAGAAATTTCTATCTTCTCTAATACCGCATGAATAATTTCCACTACTTTAGGAAACTATACGTAAATTCTTTCATTAGTTCCTACTACTGAATTCACATCATCCATACCAAATTTTTTCATACATTTCTTCAGAAATCTATCCTCTGTTGTTATATTCTCTCTTATAAGTCCCTAAGATACAACCTAACTGTTGCAAACCAAATTCCAGTCTCTACCTATAAGTAACATTCCCGGGTGAAAGCGGATTATTTCTCCCAAAATTTTCTTAAGCTCCATAACAGCAGTTTAATGGAATATATAAATACATGCCAGGATAATCCTCCTCCCTTGCCAGTAGCTCCTTACTACCACAAATTTACCATTACTATCTTTTTTCCCTCTTCTATCACTACTGGAGCTCTTCTTGCAATTAGTATAAGTATGTACTTTTTCCTTTGTCCCTGATACTCTGTTAAATATCCATCATGAAATCCTTTCTTCATCACATTCACATGCTCACTTCTTTTCAAATAAATCTCCTGCATCACTGCTATTTGAAGTCTACATTACTTAATATAATTCAATACTCATACCTTTCTGTTTATACCTGTGAGGCCATTCACATTACAAAATAATATGTTTAGTGTAGCCATTATGATAAGAAGTTATTATTCTTACCTACCATATATGACAGCTTTTTTAAATGTCTATTTCTTGTGTTTATGTTACATGCACCCCAAATGTTTTTACAACGTATCTCATAATCTTCATTTGAAACTATGTCACATTTTATGACTTTTTTGTTTTAATGAAAACCCTTGAGCAAAAAAAAAATAAAAATACACCAAGTACTTATTAACTTAAAACAAATACACAAAGCTATGTACATATTCAAATAATAAAGTTTAACCCTGCTGATAGAAACAAATGTCCCAAATTGACAGCTGTACACACAGGCATAACTTAACCTAACATTAAGATTATGCATGCTAAGACATGTTACAGCCTGTGTCCTCCTTACACTACTTGCTGTTTGTTCTTGTCTTATCTTGATTCCCCTGCCAGATGTGAAAAATAACTTATATGCTTTCAGAAAACATTAACCTTTAGCCTTAAAAAAGTGTTCATACTTTTATTGCTTCCCGCTATAGACAGCTTAGCTCCACAGAAACACAAGTACACAATGTAGAGCTCTGTAAACCTCTTACCTTACACTGAACATTTATTTATCAAAGGAAAACTTTTAATTACATTCAGTGTCCTCTTATTTACTTACTTACACAAAAACACTTACTAAGCCAAAGGCCTTCATAGATTCATCTATGCAAAAATAAGAGAGAGAACATATATATTAAAATCTGGGCACATTTACAACCTATCCCCACCTCAACAACTCATGATTACAGCATATTGACTTAAACATGTTTTGTCCAGTGTTTCTCCACTTTTGACATTGTAATGCCTACATTTCTTAAATCTAAAAAAGAAACAAGGACACTTCTTTACTTCAGTATCTTTATCACATACAACTGAAAATGCTTTACTATATTACATGCGGTTTATATTATGAAATGCTTTATACAAATGCTGCTAAGAAAAAAACTGTTTTACTTATAGTTATATTTCTTTTCATTTTTTTCTATTTTTCTCTCCCTCCTTTCAGTGTCCTTCAAACATGGATGACATGAAGTAAGGCATATGCGTTACAGTTTCCAACATGTTTAACAAAGTCAACAAAAGTCCAGTCTTTCTACTTTTTCTCAGACAGTTATATTTCACACGTGATTGGTGTTTTTTTTTTGTCTCACATTCATTCACTAATTTTGACATTGCTGGTCTTTTTCCTGTTCAGTTCCATCTCCCAACCCCAGACTCTGGTGTAAGTCGAAGGTACTCCAGATTCTTCTGGACAGCTCATGTGATTTTATTTTCTGTCTCTCAAGAATCTTTCTTTGGAACATAGGAAAAGGTTTCGCTGACAAAGTCTCTTTTTATAATCAGAAGAATGAGAAGCAAAGTCCTCTTCTATTTGATGGCTCACTTTTTGTATTTCATTTTAGCCTGTTCTACATCAAAAATTAGTTTGATTCTCTAGGAAATAATATTCTGAAGACAGCTGGATACAGCGCCGTGAATCTCAACATTTCCTGAATACTTGGGTAAATTTGTTTCACTTCTGCCTGGTGTACAATAAATAATCATTTTCCACAAACATGCTACTGTCTCCAGTGTTTTAATACTTTGCTCTTCTGCCACAGTTTTGTCAGGATCAATTTTTTATGTTGGTATGATTGCATCTTTACTAATACAAGCCCTGTCTGTCTTCTCATGGCCAGGTTTGGAGCATGCACACAATGTGCCCTTTGATTAACAAATCCTGCAATGAAATATTAGTACAATTGCTTATCTGTACTTTCACAAAATTAATACAGTCTGTTCCTTCCAGTTTTTCTGGTTCAGCAGAAAATCTCAAGTTTTCCCTGCATGCTCTGTCCTCTAATGTGACCATTTAAAAAAAAAAAAAACCTCTTTCTGAGCAGTCTCATACTCAACCAGTCTTTTCTTCATTTCGACCTCTGATTTTTGCAGTTTTATCAGTTCATCTGAATAGCAGTCTAAAGTTATTTGCATTTTCCAGCCTTTTGTTATTTGAGTCAATATACTCCTCCAGTGTTTCATTTATTTTAATTAGCTCTGAACACATTTGACTTATTTTTCCTCTAGATTACTGGAAGCCATGTCTTGTACCAAACCTGCAGCTTGAACTGCTTTTTGCTGAACAGTTGTCAGATTCTTCCCAGTCAGTATTTTTATTCATCTTTTCAAATTGATTTTCTTTCAGGCTTTCTATGTTTTTTCTTTGGTGATATCCAGGTGGTGTACTTACCAGTTAGTTCCTGAATTTACTAAAGCTTGCAGAGTTTCTGGCCCTTATCTCCCAGTTTCTTTCTTCTCACTGGGAGAGCTGAAATCAAGCTGTTGATCAGTGTGCAGCCATCCTGGAAATAAGTAAATCCTTCTTTCCAAAAATAAACATCCATGGAGTACATACAACCATCTCATTATTACCTGTAGTATGTTCAGAAAGCATAACAAAAATATAATACGCAATAATCATTTAAAATGGGGTCTATATCACAACATTGAACTAACAAATGTTTGATTACTGTAATATTGAACGCTAAAGTCTGAAACCCAACAAAACCGTAACATAGAACAGCAATTTTTTTCCCCAGGGAAAAAAAAAAAAAACGCTGTTTTGTGACAAAAAAAAAAAATAAATTAACCTTAAACACCCCCACACCTCCCTACTTAAATATACTAACTCCAAGATTGCACCACAGTGGAGGAAACAGCAAAGCCCCGAAAACAGACCACTGATTTTTTTTCCCTGGGAAAAATGCTGATGTGCCATGTCTTCACTATTTTCAACTTTCGGACTTTAGGGTTCGAAATTACAACGTTCAAACTTGTTTTAGTTCAACTTTGTAATATAGACCCTTTAAAATGACATATAGCCTTTCACTAAGAATATACAAAACCCCATAATTATCTAAGTGGATGACTGAGACAAAAACATGGATAAAAGGAGTATATAGCCCATATACTATTATAAATGCATTTAGATAATTAATAAAAAAGAGAGAATTACTGAACTTGCCCTAATACACTATATAATAATCTAATTATATACACTGTAAAATGGTGAAAAAAAATCATGTTACTATCACTCACAGCACTTGACGAGACATACTAAATAAGCAAGTGTATATTGCAGAATTTTTAGTCAAGCTGACATTTGTGAAGTAGTCTGAGATACAAGTACAGATAGTGTAAATACAGACTAAAAGATGAAGCACAGCTCGAGTTTCTCCTGAACAGCACATTTTGCTTCTTAGAGTTTAGGAGAGCACAACCACTGGACAAAAAATGTTGTAATCCAAAAATGCATGAAAAATCACTAAGAATTATTGGGTATCATTGCAAAATAACCTTGCCAGAGAAAAGATATACTTAACAATGGGTGACTTTAAAAAATCTCTGCAAATGAACCAGGCTGAGGTGACAACTCATATTGGATTTTAGCAATCTACTAATGCCTCAATATGAAGATATTATTAGCCAGCACACTGTGACACTAGCACATCTACATGCAGCTATGTTAGATGTGGGGATATAACATCTGAAGCTTCTAAATGCCATTTTAACTAAATTAAACACGAAGGCGAGTAGCACTGTGAGCAAAGTCAAAAAGGTAGACAGATATACCTTAAAAACAACAATTTAATTAGCGCTTTCAGTAGGATCTGTGTCCTACCTTCTTCAGACAACTAAGAACCAATTAGCAAAGTTTTTATAACAAAGACAGACATCACAATTAATCAATTAATTAATTTGCATTAGTGAATACTTGTCCTTAAAGGACTAGAGTCTTCCTGTCAGTATAATGCTGTACAAATGTATATACAAATAAAATGATCGCAATATCGCAATATTAAAAATGAATTACATGTATAATAACTAAGAATATTATTACTAATTAATAAATATATATTATTCAATATGAATATATTTCTATGAAGACTAAGAGAATAAATATATGTATATATTTAAATGTATTATATGTTATAGAACATTCAAATTACATGATTACTAAAATGTAAAAATAAATGGACTACTAAGAGCATACTTATAAAGGGCAGTCTAAAAAATAACAGTCTAAGAACATTTTAACTAAGCAAGGCCAGCCTTTGTTCTCCAAGTCAGTTGGCCATGAGAATCAGAGTCTGAGCCACTGTTCTGACATGAATCTATTTGTTGTGCTCATGAACATTGTAGGGGCTAGAATAATTCCTTCACTGGTATTTTGGCTTCTGTGCCTCCTTAAAAAGATTTTGGACAGATCTGTATTACGAGTATCCATATAACTATCCTGAGCTAGCCCACAGGATTATCCTGACAACACTGTCCCATCATTACCAAAACCTTGGAATGCCAAGGAAACAGAAAATTCTTTCAGAGAAGCTTAACAATAAAGTTCTGTGCTATAGTTTTACCAGATTATTAAGAAACCCTGGAAAAGTGAAGTCAGTACAAACAACTCAGTCCCATAATTAAAAATCAAGAACTCAGATATTTAATATTTTACTTATAAACAATGGTATGGCATCTAAGTCCAATGAAGTAATTGTTCCACTGTATTCGGCATTCATCAGACCTATCATTGAGTTCAATGCCCCCTTTGGTATGTACCTAACCAGGCATATCCAACAACTGAACTGTCCACACAGGTTCCTCACTAAAAGAATACAGGGCATAAGTAAAATGTCCTATGCAGACCGCCTCAAGATCCTATCCCTGTATTCTGTCTCCTAAAGGCTTTAGAGGGGAGATTGTTGCCTGGCATTCAGGGCATTGTCAGACCCCACTCTGATGGACCTCCTGCCTATACACTAAACAAACAGCAGCAGAATTACCCATTCTAAAAACTTAAACCTTGCCTGTGATATAAACAGGACTTGCTGGAGAGATAAGTATGTATCCCAGAGACTACCCTGTCTATGGAATAGGGTTTCCATCTATGTGAAGCAGACTTCCTCCCTAACTCAATTCAAATGCAACTTGGACAACTGGAGGGGGAACTGGAAATTCATCCCTGGTTTGGCACCTATGTCTCTAATGGACACAGGTAATCTGTAAATGGTTCATCTCCCAGGCTCATGCTTACACTTATCAAGGGTATCAGAACTTGTCAGAGATTTGGGATGCATAGCTAGGCTTAAAAAGGCCTTTGTGGTCATTAGCCTAGTAAACACCTATGAACCTGTGAATGTATAATGCACTAACCGGTTTACCTTAGTACAATGATAACATCTTATTTAAGTCCATGGAAGAAGAAACTTCCTCTTTAAACAGCCTGAGGATAGTTTAATTAGAAGAGGGCATGAACTGCCTAACTGAATCTTAGTAAAAGGCATTCAAAGACCTACTCCTCACATAGCTTCTGCCCCAAAAGACCAGACAAGTCAACCTGGTAATGCAAATGTGACTTCAACTGGAATACAAATGCTGTCCTTCTTGGGTGATAATATAAGACATCTAAGCAAGGTCTTATAGTGTGTTTTGCAACCCATTTGGAATTATCAAATTAATTTCAGCCTGAAATAGGTCCACTTACTAACCTATCTTTGGCAACTGGGTTATAGGTTCATACATGATTACTAAGCTAGTGACCATGAAGGATCTTTTTAAGCCTAGCCATGCTTCAGAATTGCATTTGAAAGGTTATTTTACCATTCACTTTATATGGGGTACAACTTTGGTATGAGTGTTTGAGCATTTCTGGGTAAAATTACAACTAACCATTCATTGATCCAAGTTCTATTTGAATAAGTGCAGGGAGGAACTCTGCTTCACATGATGGAAAGCCTATTTCAGAGAAGGTGCAGTCAATGAAACACATACCTTTCTCATCTTGTCTTATTTATGTTGTAGACAAGGTTCAGGTCTCTTTTGATTTTAAATAAGAGCATAGGTAGAAATTGGGCAAGTGGTCCAGGAGACCATTAAGGAGCCTAGTCCAACTTCTCAATTGCCCGAAAACACTGACTGGTGAAGTGACTTGCACAGAGTGACATAAGAGGAAAGTGGAAGGTAAAAGAATCAAATTCTAGACTAAAGAAAACAGCTCATTACTAAACTCCAAAAACAAACCACACTGGTGAAATCCTAATCTTAAATGAGTTTATAACAAAAGGAAAAACTCAAGGTCAAAGTCAGAAACAGCAACTCTCATCATGACAAGAGTTCACTAATAAACATAAACAGGAAACTAACAGGACTAACTTAATACAACGAGGCCAATTATGAGGTCAAGACAGCTTCTCAAGCTAAAGACAACTACAAGGCTCTCTACAGCCATGCCCAAAACTTCAAAGGTAACACACAACAGTGTGCAGAACAGGTAGTAAATGGTACCATCTTCACTGAAAAGAATGACAAATCTGCTGGTTGACAAATTCATCTCAAACTTTTCCATTCACTTCCCCCCTGCCACCCTTTGTGAAATCCCTACTAGCAAATCCCTCCCAACTATCTGCAAGTAGTAGGTCATAGCAGCACTCAATAACGCTAAAAACAGGGCCCAAGAATATCCTAGGTTGCCTCCTAAATATCTTGAAACATGAGCTAAAAGGACCTGTTGAGGCACTTTTCAACTACAGCCTCAAAACAGGCTATGTACAAAGCAAATGGAGGAAGGCAATGGTCATCCCCGTTCACAAGGGTGGAGCATTAACTGACACCCAGAAACTAGAGACCCATTAGTCTGACTAGTCTAATATGCAAAGCCATGGAACGAGTTACCATAGAAATGATCAACAAAGACATTAGCAACCTATAGACAGTGGACCCATCTCAGTTTGGTTTTGTCAAAAGAAGGTCATGCCTACTTAACCTGGTAGACTTCTTTGAGAAGGTAATCAAGGCAATGGATTAAGAGAACATGGTACATACTGGCTACCTAGACCTAGCTAAGATGTTCGACCTGATACCCCACTCAGGTTATGTGGACAAACTCACCAAACTAGGCATAAATCCCTACACAACTCTCTGGGCTGATAGCTGGCAGAAAGATAAAAACCAAGACATCAGGATTGATGAAACCACCTCCACCAAGAGGCAGGTCACCAGTAAAGTACCACAGGGCTCCACTTTGGGCTGACTCCTGTTTGTCATCTACCTTCCAGAGGACAAAGCTAATGTCAAAGGCCTCTGGATCACCAGGTTCTGAGATGACTGCAGATTGGGAGCTATCTTAAATAACCCCTATGACAGGAACAGCCGACAAGAGGGTCTAAAACAGACAAATGACTGGTGCTAAAGCCACAGATTAAAACTCAATGCAAAGAAGTGCATGATAGTGCTTTCTGGGAAAATGTTTATTCAGGCAAATTACTCCATTAGCAAGATACCTCTAAGAGTTGACCTCATAGATAGAGGTCTTGGAACAAATGTGGACAGTAATCTGTATTTTAACCAACACGTAGCCATGGTAGTTAGAAAATCACTCTATGTTGCCCACCTTATAAGTAAGGGTATGACAACCAGATCCAAGTAAGTTATAGTACCGCTCTACTTGTCCCTTATCAGACCTATCAAGTACAATGCTCCCTATGGCATGCACCTAAGCATATGAAACAGCTGGAATGCCCACAGACTATCCTCAACAAGAGAATCCAGGATATTCACACACTGTCCTATACAGATCACCTTAGAGCCCTGTCTCAATACTCTGCCACTTACAAGTTGTTGAGAGATGATCTGTGCTTGGCATATAAAGCATCCTTAGCTCCAGCCCTAATACAGCTTTTGTACATCTGCAAAATGTGCACCATCAGAAACACTAGTTCCAGGGATTCAGACTTTGCTTGACATATACATAAAACATGCTTGGAAGACAATGTGACTCAAAAGATTTCTATACTCTGGAATCAGCTCCCCATCCATTTGAAGTAGAGTCCACCCCAACCCTATTCAAATGTTGCCTTGATCATTGGATGGGGAATCACAAATTCATCCCTAGACTGGCCCCCATGTCTTTTACAGACAGAGGCCAACAGTAAACATTCGCTAAATAACATAGTTCCCCCAACATAACTTTTAAGCTAACATACCCCCCAATTAAGATGCACATGTTACAAAAGGATGCAACTGAGTTAGGTTTTGTGGATAGGCTTACAAAGGCCCTGGAGGTCATTAGCCTTGTAAATACCTATGAACCAACAGTCTTAATCCACTGCACTAAATGTCATACTGTACTAAATGGTTGTCTGCACTGGCAATACTATTATTAATGGTAGTCATGACAGGCATTTGCAAGTATCTGTGGGAGGGCAAGGTGAGACCAGAGGAATGCCTTATTCACCTTGTCCCCAAACCTGATCGTGTTACTTCAGTTTACCTCACTCTTAATTTCTTAGCCATTGAAATTCTCATTTTACTACTATACAATGGTCTGATTTTCTGTGTCTGGTGTCAATGACTTTAGGTCTGTTTGGATAACAGTAAATGGGTCCATGACTGCCTTATATTTCTAATTTACATATTAAACGCTGGAATTTATTTGTATAGCTTTTAGATAGCAATTGTTACCCTGTCAGCTGTCCGGAGGTATGAAATGCTGAGGTGTCAGTACATGTTAATTCGTAGATGTCCTCCATATGATGTACTTTTATGAGACAAGCAGAGAAAATTATTAGATGTGCTTCTTTGATTTATACAGCTCCTGAAGGTCTAGCTTACTCAATAAATATTTATGACTGGCAGTTTGAAAAGTTTAATGTCACTTATGTAAGCTGGAACACCCCCTCTTTTTCTCTTTCTGAAACCTCAAGAATATATTTTCCTTTGCTGTGGCCCATCTCTAGGATCACCTTGATGCAGGTTAATAAAATACTTTAATATTATTATCTAGGTTTTAAGAACTTTATTTAATTAAATCTTTAGAGCTACAGATACATGCTATTTGCCAGAAACATCCTACCAACAGTTACCTATTCCATCTGGCAATTAGTTATCAGCCTTGATCCTTAAGTGGGGTCTTCTGACCCTCTACCAGATAATGAATATAACTGGCAATTTTCAGCAGAAGTGTGAATCAACCCCAGTATACAGCCTCTGGTCTAATTACCAAAGGACAGATTCTTGTCATGGGTAACATTTAGGGCCTTGTTGTGAACCCTGTTTTGTGTTTCGCATTAATTACTTACACTCTATGCTTAAGAAGTTTACATTTACTTCTTAACATTTCACAGTAATGTTGTAAACCCAACGTCTTCTACCAAATTACTATTCCAGACAGACTGAAATGGCAGCCACAAGCAAAGCGCTCAGTCTCAAAGCTTAAAGGGGACCAGCTATAACACCAGAGGCGATGAAACCACTGGCTTCAGATTTATACATCTGACAGCACTGACTTTCCTATAATTCTCCAAAAGACAATTTTTTTTTCCTTGAGCACATTTCAAGTACTAATTCATCTGGTATCATACACGCCAAAGCTCTTTCCCTATCCTTCTAGACCTTTTTCAGTTGTCTGTCAGTACTAACAAAGGAAGGCATTAATGTGGATAAACTTGTCCTTTTTTGTTTAATACTGGATTTATACTACCTTGTTTCACTGGTCTAAATCACCAAACACTGTTCTCAGAGTCAAAATACTGCACTATGACTTGCAAGATTTGTAATTGGTTACACTTTGAGAATTGAGAATTTAACTTTATTTACATCTACTTGTTAGTCTTGCTCACTGTACAGTTACTGAGGCTCTATAAGTGACCGATGGGTAAAATTGGAAATAGTCAGGAGGGATTTCTATTTAAATCTTTTATGGACCATGCTGCAGTAGTCTCCACTGACAAAATGTTCTTATTTGAAACTAGGAGATGTGCTACATAATGTTAGACTTAGTCTTGCTTTATTTGTCTTGGTGCTGTTGTCTAACAGACCCCTATCTCATTGCTATCGCAAAGGGTTTTCTTTCAGATAGTAGATATGCACTGGATAGAGTTAACTTGCTGAATGCTCATTTTCAACTATTGTCCTACACACCATTCTAAACAATAGAGGAAGCCTCTCCAAACTTATGGACACCCTAGCACATCGTATGTATGTAATTAAAGCAAGCATATAGAAGAAAGCCTCAGAAAGTTACTTATATACAAAATATTCCATGGCACTATGTTCATTAATCATTTATGGTTTTAAAATACAGTCAAAGGCAGAAAATTATTTATAGCATAACAAAAAATAAAATAAGAAACAGTTAATATTCTGTTGTTTTACACACCTTCTGTCTTCCATTTGACCATCTGTCACTTCATTCCAATTACTTGTATTTTAGTGCCACTGGTAATGGGGCTGGGACCACCTCATGTGGAAATGTGGATTGGTAATTTTTAAAGCATTCTATATGGAGCTTCCTTCAGCATCATATACTGTATACTCTGTCATATATGTGACAGTTTCTGTGATTCCCAATTTTGAAAATCTAAATCAGAATAGACAGAATTTATGTCCCCATGCATTGACAGCCTGTGTATCTGTTTTTTCTTTCTCAGAACTGCTACATTCTCATGATGTTTCCCCCACAGCATAAAATTTTGATCATTCAGTCTTACCATCACCTAGACTAAGTAGGGGTTATTGCAGCTTTTATAAAATATACCATTGTTGCTAAAAATGTCTGAACAAACTGACAAAATGACAGAAAAACTTATACGTTCCTTTGCAGTTTATACATATCTGGCAGCACTTGGCAACTTATATGCCACAAGCATATCCTCCATATTCATTCCTATTTTATGTGGGCTGTTTCTTATCGACATATTGGCAAGGTAGGATGTGTCCACAGACTTAAATGAAGGTCACCCAACAAATATGCAGTGGTGTATTCATTAAAATCTATATAAATTTACCCTTCTATCCATATACTGACATCAATAAGGGATAAAGTTCACCAATGCTCACTGAAATTTCCAGTTATGATAGCAAATGCAAAATAGTATTTTTTGTGAGTGATTTCATTAAACAGGCTACATATCCCAAGTTTATTTAGCTGCTTGCATACTTGAAGAGGCAAATGTGGGCTGGGTTTGAGTGGCCTATTTTGTCTCATCCAACCTTAATGTAATGTCCTCACCATTCAGGTCTCCTTTGAAGTTAAGGTAATATCTCAGGATGCTACCATAATAGCGCAAGATGTAAACTATCAGCCTCACTAGAATCACTATTTAACGACATCCTCCAAAGAGACTTCATGTCAGATGAATGGAGGATTGCAATGGTTATCCCACTGCCTAAGAGTGGGCTGTCATGGACCCAGGGAATTATCAGTGAATAAGCCTGACTAGCCTGATATGCAAAATCTATGAAGAAAATAATCATGGATATCCTAAATGACTACGTAGGTAACCTACAAACACTAGACCCAAATCACTTCAGGTTTGTCAAGAGACAGGCCTTACCTACTCAGCCTTGTGAATTTCTTCAAGAAGGTCAACAAAGCAATGGATGTGGGCAAAATGCTGCACACTGCCTACATTAACCTGGACAAGACATCTGGCAGAATACCCCACTCAGGCATTGTGAAAAAAAAGTCACTAAACTAGGTATAAACACCCTACAACATCCACTGGCTAGCCAGCTGGCTTACCAGCAGGACCCATGAAGTTAGACTATAGGAGTTTACCTTGACAAAAAGGCTGATTACTAGTGGGGTGCCTTAGGGCTCCATGCTAGGGGTGCTACTGTTTGGTATCTACATCTATGAGTTCAAGGCTAACATCAAGGGCCTCTTGCTGACAAAGTTCACAGATGATTGCAAACTGGGCACAGTTAATGAATCCCCCAAGATACAAATATCCTCTAGGAAGACCTGACACAGACTAATAACTGGTTCCAGAGTCATGGTCTAAAACCTCAATGCCAAGAAGTGTGTCATAGTATCTTTCTGAAAGACAACCACCCCAGCAAGCTACGACATTGACACTATACCACTAAGAGGAGACTCTGTAGTCAGGGATTTGAGAACACATATAGGCAGTGATTTGCCATTTGACTAGCACGTGTTTATTGTAATGAGGAAATTATTCTATACTGCACAATTATAAGCAGGAGTTTGGCATCTAAATCCAAACGTTTCATCTTTCCATTGGGCTGTTCTCATAACACCAGTCATTGAGTACAATATCCCTTTTGGTATGTACTTGGCCAGGCATATGCAACAACTACAGCATTCTCAGAGATTCTTCACAAAAAGAATACATGGTATGGAAAACAAGCCCTCTTCAGACCACCTCAAAGCCTTGTCCTTATATTTGGACTCCTATAGGCTGCCAACAGGCAAGCTATGCCTGGAATACAAAGCGTCTTTCAATCTAGCCCTAATGGACCTGTTACAACGAATAGCATCCAAACACCTGATCCAAGGAGCTAAACCATGCCTGCAACATAAATAGGACATGTTGGAAAGACAAGTATGTATCTTGGAGGCTACCCCTTCTCTGGAACAAGTTCTCTATCCATGTGAGCAGAGTTCATCCTGTACTATGATACAATAATAGTGATACACAGAGTTGGCCATGCAGACACAGTAATTCTTTGAGGAAATAACAGTACACACCTATGTTAGCAATCTGTAGTTTGTGTCTGTTTTTATTTTTCCTATGGGATAAATATAATGAGCTGGTGTACAGACATCATCACAGCTCTGTCCTGATTAGGGCTGCCACCTTTTAAAATGCCCAAAGTGGGCCTTTTTTTATAGAAGCATGAGATTTTGCATGAAAACCATACTTACAACTAGTGGACAGGAAACAACTTCACTTTTTGTGAGCTTACCCTTGTATATTTTTAGTTGCTTCTACTATTTTCTGTAATTGTAATGTGTTTCAGATCAAAATAATTTTGATATCTCGTGTAACTGCCATTGTTCTGTGTGTGTCTCGAGTAGGGCCCTTGTCTGTTTGACGGAACTGTATTTTTTCCTTCAATTGTTTACTATCCGCACTAAACAGTGGATTTTTTTTTGAATGAACAAATCATAAATGATTTATTGTTATTCTGCACTCAACGAACACTTCCACCATATTGCTGCCAAAGGTTCTATTCCCCTGCTTACTGTGCCTACCCTTAAAGGCATGCAACGCTAGAAGATTACCACCCTGCAGAAACTTAATGGAAGGGCATACTTTTTTATCCCTCAATATTTAAACATTGCGAAGGTTATTATCTCTGATTTTCTTTAGGGTGGCCACGGTGGTGCAGCGGTTAGCATTGCCACCTCACAGTAAGAGGTTCTCTGGTTCGATCCTCGGCTGGGGTGCCTTCTGTGTGGAGTCTGCATGTCCTCCCTGTGGACGAGTGGGTTTCCTCCGGGTGCTCCGGTTTCCTCCCACATCCCAAAGAAATGCTGTAGGTGGATTGGACACTCTAAATTGGCCCTAGGCATGAGTGTGTGCATGTGTGTGCCTTCTGTGGAAGGTTGGGTGCCGGGCTGGCAACTCAATACCGTAAAACTCCACTGCCAATCATGAGTGGACAGGTGATCCACTGTGGTGACTCCTAACCGGGAAAAAGCCAAAAGAAGAAGAAGAAGATTATCTCTGATTTTCTTTCTGTATGCTCTAATTAAATTAAACCATACTGGGTCTATAGCACTGTCAGCTGTCCCTAGAATCTCTTAGATTTAATGCAATTCTTCTAAAAATTGGCTTCAGTCTAACTTACACTGGTGGCTATAAACAAGTATTTTATCATACCCTATCTAGAAACTTCTAATTACAGCAGCTTAACGCTAACAGAGAAAAAAAAACAAAAAAAAATATATATATATATATATATATATATATATATATATATATATGTATATATATGTAGATTTAAACAAATATTCAACTTACATTGCATGCACAGGCACTAGAAATCTTGTCGTCTGGTTTAGCCCCACTCTGCTAACACCGCCTGCCCCCTATTCCCTCCCGCCCCCAGTATTGTTAAATTTATACTACCATAACTACATCCCCTATTATAATTACGCAATCAAGTTCTCACACATCACTAACAAGTTCTCCCCTTCTTTAAACCAATACTCCCTCCCTTCTTATAACAACCTGGTCAAATAATGAGCTCTAAAATGTCCCAGCCTCTCACATTGCTGTCACCAAAAAAAAAAAATATTTTCCCTGCTACCCCTATTGCTTATTCTATATCTCCTCACCGCCTATGGAAACCAGTATGACCTAGGTTTTTTATCATCCAAAATGCCAAACCACCACTCCTGCATTCTCAAATATGATAGAACATTTAACAAGTCCCTTCACACCTAACATCTTATCCCCTATAGCTTGCCACCATATTAGATCTAAAAACTTCAACCCTAGAAACAAACACTATCAAAAAATTAATAAACAAATTCTTAAAGCTTATAATCACTTTGCAGTATGACCTGATTATGGATGGGGACATCCAGCCTAACTCAGGCCTGTCTACACCTCGTGACACTAGCTACCATGCTACCAACCCCATTAACAAACAGCTCCTTTAGCAGGCCCTCTAGCTCACTCTTGACCTTTCATTTAAATATCAGAAGTACAAATAATAAAGTCCATAACTTGCATGCTCTCCTAGCAGTTCATTCTCCCAATATATTATGTCTCACATAAACCTGGCTAAAACCTACAATTGCAGATAATGAAGTATTACCACCTGGGTACAATATAATTAGAATAGACTGCACTAATAAGAAGGAAGGTGGGATAGCAGTACTTTACAAAAATATACTACATGTTAGTAGGGATTCCCTACAGCCACCCCTTTTTAATAACGCAGAAATTCTTATTACTAAACTACATATTAATAACAACAAATGCATAAATATTGCCTGTGCTTACATTCCCCCAAGTAATAATACAAACACCCTAGAAGACATTCTCCACTGGTTATCCACTACCTACTCTCAAGAAATCACTGTGCTCAGAGACTTCAACATAGACTGGAACACCTTTTCCGCTGAATCCCCTACCACCAATATAAATCTTCATGGATTCACACAAGTAATATCTTCCCCCAAAAGGTTCAGTAAACCCACTAACAAAGAAAGTATCCTAGCTTGGATACTTATCAATAGTTATCCCCATATGTACAAGTCGGGGACCCTCTCTGATGACCTAAGTGATCACTCTCTAACCTACATTATTAAGCATAAGACTGACATCCCCCAATAGCACACATACAAAGCAATTAGGAATAACAAGAACTGCAACCCTACCAATTTCCAAAATGAACTTAAACCCTCCATCTGGTCAATCCTAAAATAACTTTCACTAGAAGATGCGGTAGCATATTTTAATACTAAATTCCTTACCATCTTTGAATCTCATGCTCCCACAGGTACTATTAGAACTAATACAAAAGTTGCACTGTGGCTTATGAAATATAACAAATTAAAAATCAAACTTAGAAATGAAGCGTGGGCCACCTGGCGAGCAACTAAAGCCCCTTTTGACCAACTGAGATATCCCCAGCTTAAGAATGACACAAAAAATCCATTCTGCTAGACAAAAAAAAAAAAAAAAACTACTACTACAACCTTCAACAAAAACACTAAAACAAACCCCAAAAGTTCTAGGCAGGTATAACCAGACTTCTTCACCCAGGTCAATCCACCACTCCAATCCCTTCCACCACCACCTAAAAATCACCAGAGAACATTGCCAGCACCTTTAATAGTTTTTTCACTGAGACTATACCAGTCTCCGTAGCTAGCCAACTAACTCCCACAGGCTCTAATTCAAACACAGCCACACCCACCTCCCAACTCTCATTTAGTTTCCAACCAGTCTCTACGTCACTTATCCAGTCTCTACTTAGTAAATTAAAATCAACCACCCTATCTGCAGACCTCCTCTCTGCGGAGTACTTAGAAAAAGCTGCAGACACTGTAGTATTCCCCATCTCCATCTTGATCAATAGAACCATAATAGAATCTTCCATCCCCTCTATCTGGAAAACATCTCATGTTATACCATTTCACAAAGGTGGCAGTTCCACAGAACTGTCAAATTATAGACCCATAAATGAAAAAATGAAAAAAAAAAAGAACCACCAATGTATACTGATTGTCCAGGAGGTAAAAACAAATCTTCATGCAAAACAACACCAACCGGACAACCACGACAAAATCTTCAGTTGCATAAAAGTTTTAATAGACAAACAAGACAAGCACTTTCTCAAAATTGCTTCTTCTGATCCTTACAAAATATTTTAAAACCAATAACATATTTAAAATGCATCATAGTCAGTCAAAGCACATAAAATTGGCACCAAAATGACATCATATTCAACATTAAAAATCTACTGACTATGTTTATGTACCTTCAGCTTCTGCCCATCTAAAATGGGTTTAATATTCACCTAACTATTTAGCCCTGTGTGCCTATGTGCTTGCATCCTAAGTATCCATTTTAGTTCCACTTGCTCCAGAATGTTATTACAATCCCCACCCCTCTTACTATTATATACTCATTGTAAGACCCTGAAAGAAAATTGCTTGTGACTCTAAATGAACCACATAGTGGTAATTTTTATAACTTAAATGTTGATGAACACAAAGCGCTGCATAATTTAATGAACAATGGAAGCCTGGTCATTAGACCTTCTGATAAAGGGGGCGCTACCATGCTGTTGAATAAATGTAATTACATGGAAGCTATGTTTACTTTATTAAATGACAGAGAGACCTATTATTTAATAGAATGGCCCAGAATTAGAGTAATTGTTAAATAAGTGAATGATTGTGTATATGCACTTCTGATGAATAGTTATTGATGAGACTTTATATAAGTTTTTTCATGTGCCTTACCCAATGGTACCAAATATAAAAGGGCTACCTAAGATTCACAAGTCCAGAGTAAATCCACAAATGAGATCCATAGTTGCTGTGGGGGGGGGCTGGGTGACTGAACCCCTCTAGATGTTTTTAAAAAGGCAACTGAACCCAATAGTACGATCCATTGTACCATATTGAAAGATACTACACAGTTCCTACATGATATAGATGAATTTTTTTTGCCAATATGACACAGATGATTTTTTAATGGTCACGATGGATGTTAAGAACTTATTCACCTGCATATTCAATGAATATGGGATGGAGGCTGTTTGACAGGTTTTGAGTACCAGTGACTCTCAATTAAATTGTGATATAAATTTGATTTGTACACTATTAGACTTGATTCTAAACAACAATATATTTTTATCTGAAGGGCAGTTATATATACAGAGATGGGGGGTAGCCATGGGAACTCCCTGTGCAAACTCATACACAAATCTTGTCATGCATTTTTGGGAAGCACAAAATTTAAATGAGAATCCCATTCATGAATGCATTAAACTATATAGACGTTTTGTTGACTATGTTTTTATCATACAGGATGGGGATGTTACATCCCTTCACACATATATTGAGTATTTGGAATTGAACACTGACTTTCTGCGGTTCACGGCCACATATTCTTGTACACACGTTGACTTTTTGGATGTATCCTTGATCAGGGACCCTTTAGGGGGGATCATCACTACTCTATATAGGAAGCCTTGTTGGCGTAACAGCCTCCTAAGTAGAGATAGCATGCATCCCGGTATGTATTCTCTAGCACAGTTAAAAGTCAATTCACAAGGGTTTCTAGGATTTGCAATAGAACTATTGATACCCAATTTGAATTTGACAAACTAGAAAAAATGTTTATAGACAGAGGGTACAGTGTCAGACAGATCAGGGATACTATCCAGGGAGCGTACTGTGTACAGAATTTGGATGGGTTGAATGTACTGCCATTTACTTCTGTCCGTAATCAAATGAGAACTGTAGGTATATCTAAGGGCAGGACTGATGGGAATGTTGTTACCAAGAGAAGCAATAGGATGAGACAGCAGACTTCCTTTGTGACAAATTTCACCAGTAACAACAGGGTAGTGAAAGCAATGGTGTATTTTGACATTAGACAGTAAGATGAGTAGCATAGTTTGGGATTCGCCGACTTTTACATATCGGAATACAAGCAACCTCAAACAGATGCTATGTAATGAAAGAAGACCAATGGAACAACAAGGACAATGGATAGGGACCTATCCTTGTAGAAATTGCAGTGTCTGTAAGGTTATAGTCAAGGAACAAACATACAGACATCCCACCCTAGAATTTGTATTTATACCAAGGTTTTATGCTGATTGCACCACCACACAGATAGTTTATCTGGCTACATGTGACTTATGTCCATGTTTCTATGTGGGGAAAACCATCCAACAGCTTAGGGATAGAGTCTATAAACACTTGTCAGACATGAGGAAGGGTGACATCAAGAATGCATTGGCTAAGCATCAATTAGAGTCCCCTAATCATCATTTTTCTTTCAGGGTCTTACAACGAGTATATGATAGTAAGAGGGGTGGGAATTGTAATAACTTTCTGGAGCAAGTGAAACTAAAATGCTCGAGATTCCTTATCTGGTGGGTGGACCGAAGAACTCTCCTGTGTGAGTTCTTTCTTGGTGGCAGCCGCCACCAACATGGCATCAACGGGAGATCCCTTGGCCCAAGACTGCCTATCTGTAGGGGGGCTAAGGACTTTATCAGGATGCCTAGGAATTGGCTCCACAGTGTCGGGCTCCTTCCACGCCCTGGTAGTAATTAAGTCTACCAGGGGGTCAGCTGGAGGGGACACACAGGAGGTAGATGGGCCTGCCTCAAATGCCACCAGGAACACTGATTCATCCACGGAAGGTTTTTGGGCAGACCACCCCCCTCTAATACGCAACATTTCCATGATGTCTCCGAAGGAGACATCCTCGGTGGGTGACCTTGGGGAACCTTCCCCTTCATCTAAATCCGTGTCGGTGGTAACGGACTCAGGGGAGTCCAGGTGCCTCCTTTTACACCTACGTTTATGAGGGACCTCCTCAGTGGGGCTATCCGAAGTGGGCTCATCCACGGGTTCTTGTTCCTCCAAGGGAACTAGCTGGAGGGCTTGAGCAGGCTGTCCCAATGGTCGGATGATGGAGGATAGACCCACATACAGGGGGAGTATGGGAGGATCCAAAGCCCGGACCGGGGACCTGGAGGACCTCGACAGTACCCTCTCCACTACCTCAAAAGCTGAAGGAGAACTACTCTCGCCAGGCTCCAAAAGCATCCTCCTCGGCTCCGAGGTAGGGATCAGGGTCGGGGCCGATGCAGTCGGTGCCGAGAGAGAGGTGCGCTCTGAACCCAGCGGTGCCAAAGACACACCAACTCCCCCGGATCCGACACTCAGCCCTCAGCCCTGAGAACTCGAATCCGACACGCTCGAGGGTATAGTCGGCGAAGAGACCAGCGCTATCGTCGCCGACAAATCCCCGGCTCCGAAAGGGCCCGGATCTGACGACTCAGAGACCCGAAAATGAGTTGGAGAAGGAGTGATCAGAGCAAAAATGGGGGCCGCGCCCCCTCCCAGAGGGGGGGGGAGGCAAGAGCACCCCCATCTGCATTTGGGTTTGTATGAATCGACGCATCATCCGATCCATGTCTGCTTCAGTGAGGCTTCTGGTCGATCTAGAAGTCATTGAGGTGGGTCGGGAGGGCCGAGACTGGTCCTCCTCCTCTGGCGAAAAGCTGGGCGAACGGAGCCGAGAGGGGGAGGATCCGGAGACCCTCGAGAGAGACTTAGTCAGTTTAGATGGCGGGGCTGAGGATTGAGTCTCAGCCTGCCTTTTATGGGATTTGTGCCCTTCCTTATCCTTGTGCCTCTTCTCTCTGGAGGAAGAGGCACCAGCATCACCCATGCTCGAACCCAAAGGGGAGGTTGAGTCCTGGGCTGAGCAAGGGGCGCAGAAGGCACCGGGGCTGCCGAAGCAGCCTGAGCCTGAGCGGGAGAGGAAGAAGAAGCTGATTCCTGGGGCAGCTTTCCCACCAGGATCAGCTTATTCTTCCTATCCCTAAGCGCCCGGGGGTTAAAGGCCACACAAATTTGGCAGGCCATAGATAAATGGGCCACCCCAGGCATAAAATGCACTGAGTGCGGCCATCAGCTGGCGAAAGCTTATGGCCACACTCAGTACACTTCGAAAAAACGGCTTCGGGCCCTTCAGCCATTTTAAACTCACTCACACACTCACACCCAAACACTAAGGTGGGGAGGAGTGTAACACAGAGGAACAACTAACTATGAGAAAAATTAACTAAACCACCGAAAATAAACTCAGGGGCACTACACACACGTACACTACAACTTCGCAAAAACGCTAGAGGAAAAAAAAGGACTTTAACAAGTAAACAATCTCACAAAAGCCAGGAGCTCTTCAAAAGATAGCTACTTCAGCCGAGGCAAAAAATGATCTGAGGTAATACAGTAGGTAGCAGGGGATTATGGGTAGGGGGGAGGAGCTAGGAGCTTGGATCTTGTAGCTTGGAAAGCTGCTGGCTCGGATCCAAAGTCGGATCCGATACCCACAGGTTGCAGAGCAAATGAAGTAACTACTTCAGATACATTATCAATTCCTATGGTAACTCTAGGCCACTTTGCGCTTCTAACAAAATGCTTGTTCAAACACTCAAAACTAACAACTCAGCGGGTGACTCTCTGTTTGCCCACTTTGTTGGCAAAATTTGGAATTCACTTCCAGCTGACCTTACTCCTGAACCCTCATTAACTCAATTCAAAAAAAGTCTCAAATGGTACTTTACTACACACTGGCTATGTCCCTGTTCCAATCCCAACAACTTTTTTCTAATGTGTTCTAAATTACTGTATGAAATACCTAATTTCAATCATAACTGATAGCGTGTAACCTTACTTGTTTTTAATTATGATAGACTGTAAATCTTTCTAGTCTTCTAGGAGGTCAATACTGACGCACCCTGTAAATCATGTTTTTCTTTCTTGTATCGTGTAAAGGTTTATCTTGTATTGTGTAAAGGTTTATCTGTAGTACTGGAGATTTTCTCCCTGGGCCTCTGCTGAAAATGGACATGTATCCAGTCGGACTATCCCGGTCAACAAATGTAAATTAAAATAAAATAAATAAATAAATACATAAATACACTTTTTTATACAACTGTTAGAGGAAAATTAAAAATATTGTTGACCGAGAATATCAGAATATTTGCTATGTCTCATGTTTTTTTTCAAGGATGCTACTGCGTAAAAAGGGCTGTTCAGGGTAAACAGGGACAGCAAGTAACCCTGTTGTTTATTCCTGATGTTCATATATCCATATGCCTGCACAGTTTATAAAAGGGAACAGCTAGGGGAATCACTGGTTTGTGCTACTGTATGAGAGGGTCTGGTTCCATGGATGTGATGTTCAGGGACATACTAATAACTATCTCCAAACCTTATTAAATCTGGAGCATAACCTGGAAAACCCCATACAGACACAACAATATGGATTCAGTGCTGTCAAAGTATGCCTAATTTTATGTGTATGAGCGGAATGTAATAACTTTAAATGAAGTGTGCTGTGTTATCCTGTACAAGTTTTGACCTAAACTATTTTAGTAAGAGTAAATAGTTTGCAAGCATTTGGATGATGCAATGCACTGTACTGAACTATGCATATACTCTCACTAAATATCCCATTTAATGGCAATTAATATACAGGCATTTGGCTGCAATCACTGTGCTTTTCTCACTACTGTAATGCATCTAAGCACATACTTAGGTCAGTCTATTATGACAACAGTTAACTTACGAAACGTAAACTGTTTGAATTTCATCTGCTGAGATCACTGGTCTGTGAATAAGCCAGCATGATAAGGGACCAATCTCCTGTGTCCTTTCTTATTGATAAGCAACAAATCATTAAAATAAATATTTCTACAGGAGGGCAAGCCTCCTTCCACTCTTCATGTAGGGATCTGTCCACAACACTCACACACACACACACACACACACACACACACACATATGGGAAAAAGGGTAAATTCCATTCTCTGTCTCTCTCTCTCTCTCTCTCTGTATGTGTACATATATATATATATATATATATATATATATATATATATATATATATATGTATTCATGGATCCCTATCGGTTGAGCGACCTTCCAAAATGCTGGACGTCATATGGCTGAGACCATATAACAGACATTTTGGAATGTTGAAACTAAAATAAAAAAAATAAATAAAAACAATGTTTTGTTTTTGGGTTTTTTTTGCTTTTTGCAGGGGGCAAGCCCAACTGCACCCCACACACCACCTGCTAATTAAATATACCAACTCCAAGATCACACTACATTGAGGAAAATGGCAAATTTCCCATTCCACAAAGTACAGAGATCTCCATTCAGGCTGTCTGACCTTCCGAAATGTCGGTTAGATGGTCTCCACCATATGATGTTTGCCTTTTTGGAAAGCTGATTAGCTGATAGGGATCCATATATATATATATATATATATATATGTATATATATATATATATATATATATATATATATATATGTATATATATATATATATATATATATATATATATATGTATACACACACACATATATATATATAAATAAATATACACACACATATATATATATATATATATATATATATATATATATATATATAAATATACACACACATATATATATATATATATATATATATATATATATATATATTTATACACACACACACACACACACACACATATACATATATATATATATATATATATATATATATATATATATATATATATATACATACATATATACATATACAAAACCATTACCCCTTCATCTATGGTAGTTCTGGATCATCAAATGGAAGTTAACATGTTAAGTCACTCATGGCAAACTTGATTTGAATAACTCAGGTATTTACATCCTGATTTGTCCTTTGCTTTTACCAAACAAAAAAGATACATTAATTGATAGTTCTTTTGAATGAAACAAATGGCATACTTCTTCCAATTGTTATGGTGGCATTTACTAAAAGAGTAGGGGGCTTTATTAAAGAAAGAAAATTCTAACAGTTGCATATCCTAGAATGATAACATGTTCTGATGAAAAAATCAAGAGCATCAATACATAACAGCAAAGAGGAAACCTTAACATAAATTAAGAATAAAAGCATGGTATTTTATACCTGAAATTTGTCCTGCTATGTCACAAAAAAAAAAGAAGTTATGTACTCACCATAATGTTCCATCTGAGTAGTTCTACTTCATTTGTGTTCAACCTGTGGGTACCGGATCCATATCCGATCCGAGCCAACAATTTCACAAGCATCTGCTCCTAGCTTCAAGCTCTTCCCCTTACCCATAATACACCACCACTAACTTCCAACCCTCAGATCGAGTTTGCTGCACCCTACACTGAACCCAATCCCAAAACACCTTACACACACAAAAATAAGACAAATGAAGTAGAACTACACAGATGGAACGTTATGGTGAGTACATAACTTCTTTATCCGAAGTAGTTTACATCATTTGATCTTCAACCTGTGGGACAGAGTCCCCAGCTACTAAAAATCCTGGGTGGCCCTCATGGAAGGATATTCCAGAGTACCACGGAACCAAAGGATGCTCTCCTTCGAGAAATCAAATTCAGTTTATAGTGAGAAATTAAGGTATGAGATGAGGGCCAAGTAGCCGCAGAAGAAATGTCATCTAAGGATACTCTCGACCAAAAGGCTGCAGAAGTAGCCACAGATCTAGTCGAGTGAGCTTTAACCTGATCCGGAGGAGACAAACCTTTATCCTTGTAGATCTGAAGGATACATAGGGAGATCCACCTGGCAATGGTCACCTTGGAAATAGGTTTACCCAAAAAAGGTTTAGAAAAGGACACAAACAACTAGTCAGATTTACAAAAAGTTTTGGTCCTGTGCAAATTGAATCGTAACTGTCTATGAATATCCAACAAATGCAACTTTTATTCAATTTTGTTTGTAAAATTTGGAAAGAAAACAGGCAAACTGATAATTTAATTGATATTAACCTCTGATGCTACTTTTAGGAGAAAAGAAGGATTGGTGCGAAGAGAAACCCTGTCCTTGTGGAAAATCATCTATGGAACCTTAACAGACAAGGCCTGAAGTTCTGAAACCCTCCTAGCAGAGGTAATAGCCACTAGAAAGGCTGTCTTTCAAGACAAAAACTTAAGATCTGCAGTTGCTGCAGGTTCAAATGGAGGAGCAACCAATGCTTGAAGTACCATAGTAAGGTCCCATGGAGGAATGGGATCTTTGACTGGAGGACGTAAGAGGAAGGTACCTTTAATAAAGGCTTTGCACAATCTGGAAGGGGCTAAAGAAGCAGAGTTCTCACCCACATGAAAATGAGATATGGTGGCTAGTTGAACCGTGACCGTAGACAAACTAGTCTCTTGTTGAAAATCATCTGCCAAAAAGTCAAGGATAGACGGAATGGGAGCCATGAAAGGATCTAAACTCCTTTGAGAAGCCCAAAAGGAAAAACACTTCCACTTGCTGCGATAAATCTTCCTGGTGGACGACTTATGAGCTGCCACCAGAATAGACCTGACCGAAGAAGACAATCTGGGAGTTCTAGCAATTAAGGGAACTGTGAGCTTCAGACTGTCCAGATTCAGCTGAGGGACCCTCGAGGGGTGCAAAATGAGATCCTGAATGGGATCCAAGATCCAAGGAGAAGCTAGAAGATGAGACCAAAGGAAGGGGAAACCATACTTGGTGAGGCCAAAACGGGGCAATGAGGATCACTTTGCTCCCCAGTCGACAAGCTTTCTGTAGGAACTTCGGAATAAGTGGTACAGGAGGATAAGCATGAAGAAGATCGGGAGGCCAAACCTGGACTAGAGCATCTCTGGGGGACTCCCCCGAAGGGGGGTTCAGAGAGAAGAACTCGCTGCACTTCGTGTTGGAAGGAGATGCAAAGAGATTGCAGTAAGGCCGACCCAGCAGTAGAAAGATCTGCTCCATTACTGAAGGATTCAGAGGCCACTCGTAAGACATCAGAATAGTCCGGCTTAGTTTGTCTGTTGGAATGTTGGACTGTCCCGGAAATGCATTGCTACCAGAAAATGACCAGTGAAGATCGCCCATTCCCAAACTCTCACGGCCTCGTGACAGAGGGAGTAAGATCTGGTCCCTCCCTGTTTGTTGATATACCAGATCACTGACATGTTGTCTGACTGGACTGCAATGGTTCTCAGAGGTAGAAAGGCATGAAGGGCCTGCAACGCTAAAAGGACCACCCTCATCTCCAGAACATTTATATGCAAACTGGTCTCGATCGGGGACCATATACTTTGGACTGTCCTTCACGAACAATGCCACCCCACCCTAGCTGGAAAGCATCCATGGTCACTGTGGCTTGGGCAGGGGCTGGAACAAAAGGTCGTCCCTCCAAGATTTCTGAAGACTGCATCCACCAAAGAAGGGACGACCTGTAGACTCTGCTGAGGTGTATCGGGTGCGACAATGGCAGATCCAGCAAAGACCACTGCACAGCTAGAGTCCACTGTAGTACTCGCATATGTAATCGAGCACATGGTAGAAGTGTTATTGTCGCTGCTTTAGAACCTAGGGCCCTTAAGACCAACTCTGTTGAGGGAAGGTGAGATCAGTAAATAAAGGCAAAATGCATCCTTAAATTTTGAACTTTCTCCGAAGTCAGGAAACATTTATCTGTAACGTGTCTATCTGTGTTCCTATGTTTTCTATCACCTGGACAGGATTCAGAAGAGATTTGGCTCTGTTGATTGTAATCCCTAGATAGTGTGCAAGCTGTAGGAAATAGTCTCTGGTCTGAAAAAGTAGATGCTTGGTGGGAGCAGTAAGGAGCCAATCGTCCAGGTAAGGGTAGACCTGAATCCCCTGAAGCCTCACGTAAGCCGCTACTACTGCCATCACTTTGGTGAACACTCTAGGGGCTGTGGTGAGACCAAAGTGTAGGGCTTGAAACTGATAATGAGTGTGGCTTCTAGCCGGAAGCGGAGAAACCTCCTGGGGCTTCTGTGCATCTTTATGTGATAATAAGTGTCCTAGAGGTCGAACGAGCACATCCAGTCGCTCTCTTGCAGGTACTGTAAAGTGACCATCCGGAACTTCTCTTTGGCAACTGACAGGTTCAGAGTAGATAAGGCCCATTCTTGACCCAAGCCCCCCTTCTTTTTTGGTACCAAAAAGAACCTGGAGTAGATGCCCGATCCAGACTGATCTGAGGGGACAAGTTTGATTGCTCATTTCTTTAGCAGCTTGGAAACCTCTAGCGCTGCTGCCTCCCTTTGCATGGGTGGTACATCTGGGAGGTGTTTGTAAGGTGTAGGGAGAAACACAAATGGGACTGACTAGCCTCTGGAAATTATCTGAAGCACCCAATGGTCTAATGACACAGACTCCCATGCTGCAGGGTGCAACGACAGGTGACCCCCGACTGCCTTTAGAGAAGAGCAGTCGGGCAACCCCTCAGGGTTGCTGTGCGGGCTTGTCCGAGAACGGTTCTCGATACCCAAAATTGCTCGGACCCACTCTGACTCGGGGCCGGTGTCTATCCTGTCCACCTTTGCCTCTAGGGGAAGAAGGGCCCTGAATATCCCGGGAATAGTGAGCCTTAAGGAATTACATCTTCTTTTGCCCTCGCTGATTCTGGGAAAAGGATCTTTGAGGGTTCGAGAAGTGAATTCCGATGGCAGACAGTGTCTTCCCGTCTTTCTCACTCTGGACCAAGGTGTCACGGACGGTCTTACTAGAGGGAAGAGCTGTCATATGGGGCATTCGCAAAAGACGCCTTGAAGTATTCCATGAACTGACAGAATCTGAGCCAGGCATTGCGCCTCATGGACATGCTGGACCCATCCGCCTTAGCTGCTCCTTCGGTCACGTGTGAGAGGAGTGGCATAGACATATTTGAAACCGCTGTCAAGGTAGCGGTCCTCACGGAGAACGTAGCCCTGTCCTCCTGTGATATGGACTTTGGAGGAGACTCAGTCAGTTCCTTAACCAGGTCGCGCTGTAGTCGAGTAACGTGGGCCAGATAGTTCAGCCCCCTAATAGAAAAAGTCGCTGACGCATAAACCTGCTTACCTAGGTGATCCATTATCCTAGACTCTTGGTCAGGAGGATGGAACGAGGAACTCTCCTGGGCTAGTTCCTTCTTGGTGGTGGCTGCTACCACCATAGCATCTACAAGGGATCCTTTATTCCAAGCTGCTCTGAATGCAGGGAGGCTCAATATTTTGTCCGGGTGTTTAGGGACAGGTTCCACAGTGTCCGGTTCCTTCTAAGCATGCACGGTGACTAAGTCCACTAATGGATCCATGGGAGGGGACAAGCAGACAGGCCCATGCCAAAAGCCTCCAGGAACACGGATTCATCCGAGGAAGGTTTTGGGGTGTACTAACCTCCCCGCTGGCACAAGATTTCCATGATGTCCCCAAAGGAGACATCCTCAGGAGGTGATCTGGGGGAACTTTCCCCATCATCCAAATCAGTGTCCTCGGTGAGGGACTCCGGGGAGGAGTCCAAGTGCCTCCTCGTGCACGTATGCTTGCGAGGAACCTTTCCAGTGGGGCTTTCTGGAGGGAACTTGCAAACCACTTGTTGTTCCTCAGGGGGAACCGTCTGGGGCTCCTCGAGCATGGGCTGTCCCTGTGGTAAAATGATAGGATTCACACACAAAGCAGAAGGAGTCAGGGCGGAGTCCGAAGATATAGTCAGGGTCTTCGATCCATTTGAAAGAACCCTTTCCATAATGTCTGACGCCGAGCGATAGCAAGCTTCCTGGGATACCATTAAGCGAACTGCTCTCCCCAGATCTGATGTGGGAATCGAAGACGGGCTCAAAGCAGATGGTGCTCAGAAAAGGGGGCTGTGACCTGACAAGGTCAGAGCCAATGGAAACAGCTCCACCCCCTCAGATCCAACACCCAGGCTCTGGCTCTGAGAGCCACTCAGATCTGAACAAGTCAGATCTGACATGCTCCAGGCAGCTGTCAGCATTGAGGAAACAGGTACCGGCGGCACCGAAACCCTGAATAGGGGAACTCTTGGATCCATATACTCCGAAACCGGGGGTCAGATCAGAGAAGGAGATTTAGGTGAAAAGAAGGGAAGTGAGCTCCCCCCTCCAAAGGGAGAGGGGGCCAGCAAGTCTCCCATCTGAATTTGTGTGCGAATAAATCTCTACATCATTTTATCCATGTCAACTTCAGAAAGACTGCGGGTGGACCCCGATGAAACCACGGACTCCGACCTGGCGGGTCGAAGAACCGAGGCTCTAGAGTGTGATCTGGACTCTTCTGGCTCTGGAGAAAATCTAGGAGAATGGAGCCGAGGGGAGTCACGGTGCCTAGGCTGAATTTTGGTTGGATGTCCGGGGACCTCTTTCTCTTTTCTGATCTGTGATCTCTCTCCTTCTCTCTGCCTTTTCTGCACTCCCATTCCACAGGGTGAGAGGTAGGAGGATGAGTCCCAGCCTGGGAGGGAGGAGAAGCAAGGACAGGAGTAGAAAGAGAGGCAGTCACAGCAGCAGCTGTGGCCGAAGCAGAAGAGGAGGTGGCTGCCTCTGTAGAAGGGAGCAAGCCCTTCATAACTAATTTCACCCTCCGATCCTTGAGGACGCGCGAGTTAAAACCCGTGCAAATACTGCAGTCAGTAGCTAAATGGGCCACACCCAAACAAAGCATGCAAAGAGTGTGGCCATCAGCAGGTAATGATTTGTGGCCACACTCAGTGCATCTCTTGAAAACCTGTTTGGGGAGATCAGCCATACCTCACTAAACAAGAAAACAACTTTTGAGGAAACACACTCCACTCACCACACACTCAGACAAACACACACAGAAGGCTGAGGGGGGAGGGGAACTCTACTACAAACTACCTACAACTACCTAAAACTAAAACAACAATACCTACACTCGACGCACCAGCGAAGGGGAGGAAGGAGGAAACCTATACTACCTGCACGCACACAAAAAACACTAAGTTTGAAAAAGACCTACTCACAACTTGGAGCTCAAGAATCATGATGCATTAGAAGCTGTGGCAAATGAGGTCTGGGGGTTGGAAGGTAGTGGTGGTGTATTATGGGTAAGGGGAGGAGCGTGGAGCTCAGATCAGACACTTGTGAAGTTGCCGGCTCAGATCCGATACAGATCTGGTACCCACAGGTTGAAGATCAAATGAAAAACTACTTCAGATCATCACACTTACATATTTCACAATTCTTTTAAAGCTGATGGAGATAACAGATACTGAGATAAATTGCTTTCATGCATATGTACCCAATACCCCTTTAATTCTGCTATAAACAATTCACAAAGCATTTATTTGCAAAAAATATGGAATATCAATCTGCATAATACATAAACAAAATTACACTAAAATTCTGCAACAGCCATAAAAATCACTACGGTATCCATATTCAAAGTACTGACATTCAGAACTCTCCACTCAATACCATGCATCTCATATTTTCAAAATATCGGGGGGGGGTGAATAGAAAGCCTAAGTGTAACCTAAACTTCAGAATTTCTAGGCCATTAATAATAACATCCTAACTAAAAAGGAAACAAATGCTCCATCTTATCCTTAGTCCCCATACATAATGAAGAAGTATAGTTCCTCACAACAGCAATTACAATACTACTGCACAAAGAAATCACACAACACATTCCACATAAAAAGGCATAGAACAGCTAACAACATCTTTACAATTAACAGTCCGCTATGCCAACTTGGGCCATGTGGGTTTAGTAGCCCTTGCCCCAAATACATATATGTCACATCATTCTGAGAATTATTTCTTGTTGCAGTAGGAGAATGAACAAAGAACACAACCCTCTCTTAATCATAATACTTGCCAGAAAGCCAAGTTATCCATTCTCTACATATAGTTCTGATATCCCTCCCACTAACAGGGGTACATATACTGTAACATGTACCCTCTTAGTGGGAGGTATATATACTGCAATATCTTAAAAGGCAAACAATGTTGTCACATCCTGGTAGAGTGAAGAAAGTAGCAAAAAACAACAAATGCAAAAAGCCTGTATTGTATCTTTACCCCCTTCTCGTAATGGAAGGCAGTCTACTACCCTCAAGCAATTATTACTTTATCATATACACCCATCAGTCCAGCCAGCACATCCTTAACCTTTTCAGGGAGCAGTGTTAGACAAAAGGCTGCTACCTCATTGTTTCCATACAACTTAAAAACATATTAACTGGGTTATTTGAAGTTATGGTTCCCCCTGTGCCTCAGTACTTGTAGATCAGAGTGCATGTGCCATGTGCTGCGTCTTTAAGTTTGCCAGCAAGTGCCATTTTGAGAGTGCAGCCATGGAGTAAGCGTGTATGATTGCAGCAGTTAGTCTGTGTATAAGTTACTTAAGTTAAAGTCAGTAAACTTCTATCATGATGTGTTTGTATAAAATAAAGCTGCCTGAACAGAACCCACAAAGACTAGTAGAGTGACATGGTGTCAGAACCCGGATTGCAGATAATAATATTTGGAGCCATGAAGTGCAGAGATGACAGTGAAGGTAAACTAAGAGAAACAAGCATGAAAAAGAACCATAAAAGAAGCAAAGGTAATGAGAATACGCACAAACTGTTTATTTCATATAAAGGACAAAACAGGGCATTACAAGGGCACAAAATGCATTATTAAACAAGCAGGAGGCATAAAAGGCTTATTAACTAAGGGAAATGTTTAAAGTAAAGGTGTTTGATGAAACAACTAACAGAAAAGCAAAACAAGTATGTTTAAGGCAAAACGGGCACATTTAGAGTAAAACGAGCACTTGAAAAGCACAGTGGGCATGAAAAAAAGATTAAATGAGCAAAACAAATATAATAAGGGCAAAAAGGGTACATTAGGCATAAATAAAGCAAGGCGACTATATGTTTTTTTGCAAAGTGCTGTGTTTTGGCATAACTACGGCTTTGTATTGTATCAAGGGCACAGCTAAAGTTATTCAAAGTATCTCAAAGTGTGTAAAAGTGCTTATAGTGTGTGCTTATTACTGTCTATGTATTTTGAAGAGTTATTTGTGTGCAAAGTGCAAAGTCCAAGTATAGCCATTTTGAAAAGTTTCTTGTGCTGGGTGTATCTATTCACAAAGTGTCGACATTACAGAGTGTTCCTTACATTGTAAGGAATTGCTTCGAAAGGTACCACAATTTTAGGGAAGTTTCAGTGTGCTGTGTACAGTTTATTCGTAAAGTGCCATTACTTTAAAATGTTATGAACTCTGGGCTTCTCCTTCCCAGTTCATTTGCATTGTGTAGTTATTTGAAATGTTTCTTGAAATGATGCTAAATTACTTTAGCAATACAATAATTTATAAAGTATTATGGTGCCCTAGAAACTTATTTTGCAATGTTCAGTTACACACAGGTTTGCATTGTGCAGTTATTTGTTGTGTTTCTTTAAGTGATGAGGAGATTTTGTGCAATACAGTGATTTCAAGAATATTACAGCGCCTGAGAGAAACTTATTTTGCAAAGTTCAGTTATACAGAGGCTTGTTGTGCTACTGAGCAAAGTTACAAGTACTGGCATAAATTTCTGGCATGTGTGTATGTGTTCATGCTTATTTGCAAAACCCTTCACCAGTATGTGTTAATATGGCAGACAGATTTCAAAAGCCCTTACCTCTTGTATTTGATCAGAATTCTGCAGAGAATTGGAGACTATCTGAGCAAGAGTATGATATTTTTATACAAGCAGCTTATTCAGATAAAGATGCATGCACCAAGGCATTCATTTTGCTAAAGCTAGCTGAGTCAGAGGCCATAGAAAGAGAGCGTTCATTTGTGTATGCACCAGCAGTATATGAAGAAGTTCAGAGAAATGTGTAACCCAAAGATAAATATTACACTAGAGAAGCATTTGTTTTACATGAGAGATCAGAAACCAGGGGAAACGTGTGCAGCTTGTATAACTGATTTGTGAAACAAGGCTAAAACATGTTGGTTTGTTGACTTAAAAGATGAGTTAATAAAGGACAGCTTGCAAGTGATAACAGCATGGTTTCAGCAGGCTCCAGAGCAAATAGAGATACCATGCAACACGTGGCAAACAGAAGAAGGCCTAAGCACATAGCAGCCACAATCCCTGCTGGCTCATCAAGGAAACCACAGAGTTTCCAGAAAGTTCTAAGACAAGTTCAGTTAAAGGAGCATGCTCAGTGCAGTACAAGCATAAATCAGCAAAACCCAAGTCCAGCTTCATTGTTAACTGTTGCAATTGTAGTGCAAACCATGAGTCCAAAAGAGAGAAATGCTTACCATTTGGTCACCAACGTCACAAGTGTAAAAAATAGAACCATTTCCAAAAAGTTTACAAATGACGTAAACCTCCTGCAGTTGTAAAGAAGTGCCACACAAAAAAGCAGCTTGATCAAGTAGAGACACAGCAGTCAGCTTTCTATGTGGATGGTGCATTATTAATTGGTGAAAGAGTTGATGCAGTAAATTTATTGGCAAAAAGTGAAGTGTTCTGTACTATCCGGATCAAAGTTAAATCCACAGAGTTTAAAGTAGGCACTGGTTCAAAGTGTAATGTTTTATCAGCAGACACATTTGCTAGAGTGAAAAGTAATGAGCAACTCAATGTGGCCAGTAGTGCAAAACTTGTTGCTTATGGAGGTGAAGAGATTCAAACTGAGTGCTCAGTGAAGCTTTCATGTTATTTCACCAAGAACTGTTACAGCTTGTTATTCTATGTAGTCAGAAGACCAGTAGAGTCTTTATTGGGTCTCAAAGATAGTTTGAGAATGAATCTGCTTTCTTTTACCAAAGAAGTTCATCACATAATTGCATATCCTAGTTCTAATTTTTCTGAAGCCATTTTCTCAGAGTATGCTGATGTTTTCGATGACAAGTTGGGCAAACTTTCAGTACTCTATTCCATGAAGTTAGACCCAGAGGTCACTCCAGTAGTCAGACCAGCAAGAAGAGTTCCGATAGCTATGTAGGATAAAGTTAGGGCTCAGTTGGATAAAATGGTGCAGCAAGGTGTAATTTGTCCAGTTACAGAAGCAAGTGAATGGGTTTCGTCTATGGTAGCAGCTCACAAAAAATGCTCAGACGAAATCAGAATATGCATTGACCCAAGAGATTTGAATAAAGCATTGAAAAGTCCATATCACCCAATGTGCACAGTCGAAGAGGTCGCAGCCCTACTACCAAATGCCACTGTTTTTTCTGTTTTGGATGCAAAGAGTTAATTTTGGCAAGTGATGCTTGATCACAAATCCTCATCACTAACCACTTTTGGTACTCCATTTGGCAGATTCAGTTTTCTAAGGATGCCATTAGGAATAAATTCTACAAGTGAAGTCTTTCAGAATGCAATGGCGCAAATATTTTCAGGTTATCCTTGTGCCATAATAGTAGATATTTATTGGCTGGATGCAATGGTGATGCAGAGCATGACAGAAACCTAAAGAAAGTTCTAGACAGAGCACGTGAAGTAAACTTGAAGCTCAATCTTTTGAAGTCCAAATTCTGACTTCCAGAAGTTACATATGTAGGTCATTTATTTGCCAGTACTGCCTTGAGACCAGACTTGACCAATCAAGCAGCTATTCTTGAGATGTCAGCACCAGACAATGTTCTAGCTCTACAGTGCTTTTTAGCATGGTCAACTATTTAGGCAAGTTTATGCCAGACTTCAGTGAGTTGACTGCACCTTTAAGAGACTTAACATGCAAAAATGTTGCATGGTCATGGTTAGAACACCAGAAGGCAATTCATGACCTCAAGCAGAAAATTGCCACCCACCTACATTAAGATACTATGATGTGAACAAACCAGTTACTCTTTCCTGTGATGCTTCAAAATTTGGTCTTGGTGCAGTTATACTTCAAGAGGGCAGACCAGAAGCCTATGCATCTAGAACACTTACCCAAACTGAGAGGCAGTATGCCCAAACTGAGAAAGAACTTTTGGTAATAGTAGTTGCATATTTCAAGTTTCATGATTATATTTATGTTCGAGCTATTCAGATTGAGACTGACCACCAACCTCTAGTTATTATTCTAAATAAGCCTATGCATTCATCTCCTGCAGAATTACAAAGAATGATGCTGAAATTGCAAAAGTACAAGTTCAAAATAGTCTATACAAAAGGCAAACTACTCTAGCTGGCTGATACCTTATCCAAATTGCCCAGGAACACAACAGAACAGCTTGACACAGAGAATTTTGACTTTGACATGATGGCAGTGCATAATTTTTCTACCACTAGGCTTAATGAGTTGAGAGACCACACAAAGACTGATGCAATTTTGCAAAAGCTCAATCACTACACTAATATTGGATAGCCATCAAGAAATCTAGTGTACCACCTGAAGTGCAAACCTATTTTCCTTACAGAGATAAAATGTTGATGGAAGATGGCATTATTTTCAAAAGTCCTAAAATTGTTGCTCCTGCTTCCTTACAACATGAGTACATCCAGATTTTGCCTTGTGGTCACCCATGTTCTGCATCCACTAAGAGGCGCATTAGAGAATTAGTATTTTGGCCTTCATTACTGAAAGACATTGATAAAGTGCTTTCTTCCTGTTCAGTATGCAATAGTACTAGACCACATTTGCAAAAAGAACCACTTCAGCTAAATCCAGTTCCTGGACTACCCTGGTCAACAGTAGCCATTGATATCTTCGAGTGGAACAATCAGCACTACTTGATATTGGTAGACTCTTATTCAAATTTGTTTGAGATTGATCTACTACCTAATCTAACATCTACTACTGTTATTACTAAGCTGAAATGTCATTTCTCAGTCCATGGTAGTCCGCATAAAGTTATTTCTGACAATGGTACTCAATTTACTAGTCAGTTGTTTCAGAAATTTGCAAGAGAATAGGACTTTGTACATGTTGCTAGCAGTCCTGAATATCCACAGTCACATGGCCTAGCTGAACGTGCAGTGCAGGGTGCAAAGCAATTACTTGAAAGGTCAAAGTGTGACAATACCAATATTTTTTTTTAAATTTGCTTAATCACAGAAACATACCCCGTGACAATATTCTCTGCTCACCTGCTCAAAGACTTCTGTCCAGGCAAACCAGAATTATGCTACCTATTAGTTCCAGTTTATTGAGGCCTAAAGGTAAGAAGAATAAAACCGTCAAGGCTCAATTATTCAAGAAGCGTTCTACCCAAAAGTCCACTTATAACAAGTCGAGCAGATTTCTTCATCCGTTGAGGGAAGGAGAGACAGTGAGAATACAAACAGCGAAAATTTTCAACAGGATTGGTCAAATTACAGGTATTATGTCCCAAGCAGAGAGCCTACATTGTAGAATCTGAGGGTATAGAGTACAGGTGAAATCGCAAGCATCTTCTTCCTGTAACAGAATCATCATCACAACATTGTTTGAGTGACACAGACTCTAGATCTCAGAGTGAATCAAATGTTGTTCCTATTCCACAGTGTATTCCTACCTCTGATTCCATTCCTGAAGATGTTCCAAGCAATTCTAACATTGAACATTTTGCAGAGAAAGCTCCAGCTGCTAAGCCCAATTCCCAGTTTTATGTCACAAAATATGGATGAGTATCCAGGCCCAGTGTGAAATACGCAGCAAAATGGACTTAACTGTGCATATATGTACCTTATCTTTTGTAAATGCAAGACTGAGAACTGTCTGTGATAGCTGCATGCCAAGTAGATTCATAACATTGCATGTTTCATTTATTCAAATGGGATGATGCAGATCAGAGTGCACGTGCCGTGTGCTGTGTCTTTAAGAAGTATGTCAAAGACTGAGCGTGCAGATATAAATGCCAGGCACATGCCATTCCTAGTGCCATTTTGAGAGTGCAGCCAGGGAGTAAGCATGTACGATTGTAGCAGTTAGTTTGTATATAAGTTACTTAACTTAAAGTCAGTAAACTTCTATCACAATGTGTTTGTATAAAATAAAGCTGCTTGAACAGAACCGACGAAGACTCTTCTATTCTAATGCCAAATTGCTTTAAAAAGACATAGAAGAGAAAGCTTAAAGATGGAGACATTTTGACTTGCCCTTTTGGATTAGGCTTAGAATAATTAGGATATGCTGAGTATCTAAGTACCACTTCTTAATAAGTCATCTGCAACATATTGATCATACTAAATATCCATCAAAGATACAAGAGTTGTTTATGCACTTTTTGTGAGATGCTAGGGTAGGTAGATGGAAACTGTTTGTAGAGGGCAAGACAGGAGGTATTAGCATTCCAGATCTGACCGCATACTCAGCGGCTGCAACTGGATGGCAGTACTGAAGGAACAGAGTGAAAGAAAAGCCTATTTGGTATTCATTATTAAAATATTTCTCGTATAGGTGACAAACTCCATACAACACATGATACAACATTATAGGACCCAGGGTGGGGGATATAGGTTTGGTTTGAGAAGCTCTGGCTTCAGAAAGTGTTAATTATAAGGATGTGGGAAATAGAGAAAAGTTTATGGAAAACCAGTGAATGCAGAGTAGAGAACAAGATGATTTACTGGAATAACTGGGTAAGTAAAAGAGTGTGCCATATAATGACTTACTGCAGGAGAACATGGAGGAATTCCTTTCCTGTCATGAATTGTCATAAAAGGTTGGGGAAGGGATCATTGCTGACAGTATTTACAAATAAGAGCTATTACTCAGAGAATGTGGGTAGGAGGAAACTGGGAAACTGCTCAGCTGGATATCAGAGTCTATCTCAGGGGATTGATTCAGGATATTTAGGTAAATAAATGTGGCTTAATTATTACAGATAGGAGAGAAGACCAGCTGGGACAATTACAAAAGGTATGGGAAAAACAAAGTGTAAGCTCATGGACTGGTGGGTGTATTTTTTAAAACAGCAGATTATACTTTTCCAGCCATTAGAGCATTTACATTTTTTAAAATGGTGTATAGATGGCACTTAACTCCAATTTAATTGAAGAAAGGGAGCTGGACTCGCATGATAATTGCTGGAGGTATGTTGAAGCTAAAGCAGGGTACTTATATATTATTTGGTACTGCCAGGGCTTGCAACAACCATGGGGAAAGTGATTGAGGAAATTAGAGATGACATACATGCAACTTTGCCCAAAACAGGAGATGCACTTTCCTGGCTATTTGGTGTTGAAAAAGGAGTAGAGAGAGATAGAAAAGATGGTTCAGAAATAGGCTAGAAACGTCACAACGGTTTTCTTATCAATTATTTTTAGGTGGTGGAAATCTTCACTTCAGAGGTGGAAAAAGACAATATATCTGAATGAAATTCCTGCATTTTTCTTTAAGGGGTTAGATCAAACAATTTCTGAAGAATTTAACTGTATTTTTATAGAATGGTTACATATCTAGAGAGAGCTAACATGTCTACTTGTTTACATGATAATAGGTTAGGATACACTGACATTGAGGATAATGGTATTAAGCTTCTTTTCTGGGGACATAATGCTTATTGTGGTGCAAATTTGATGGATGTTCCTGTATGTTTCTCTCTGTTTTGGACTTACTTTGCCTACATACCACTTATATGTAGAAAAGTACTGTTCAAAAAAAGAAGTTATGTCTTACCATAACGTTCCCTCTGTGTTGATCCTCGTTCAGTCATTACACATGGGTATCTGTTCCCAGCTCGGAACCGAGCCGGCCATTTTCCAAGCTCGCGTCAGCTTCAAACTCTCGAGCTAAACTCTTACCCACAATTCCCCTCTCCCTGTTACCTCAGATTGAGTTTGCAAGTTAAAGAAGGTAGAGGCTACCTCTGGTCAAATAACTTAAGAGAACGGGATGGTGAGATCCACTAGAAACCACAGGAGGAGGAAGGAGGGAGGGTCGTAATAACTGAACGAGGATCAACAATACAGATGGAACATTATGGTAAGACATTCCTTACGCATGTGACAGAGTCCCCAGCTACCTCTTTTCCTGGGAGGCTGTCATGGAAGGACATTCCTGAGCACCATAGAACCGAAAGATGCTCTTCCCCTGGAGGCCAAATATTTGTAATGATTGATGAAGGTATGAGGCGTAGCCCAAGTCACAGCTGCACAGATGTCATGTAAAGAAGCTCTGGCATGGAAGGCAGCAGAAGTTACCGCCGACCTTGTTGAATGAGCTTTCATGGCAGTAGGCAATGAGATATTACATTGTGTGTAAATAAAGGTCACACAGTCCTTCAACCATCTAGCTAATGTGACCTTAGCAACAGCCGATCCTAATCTAGATCCAGAAAAGGCCAAAAATAACTGGTCAGATTTATGAAAGGGTTTAGTCCTTTTAAGTAAAAACATATTTGCCTGTGTATATCTAGGGTATGTAGGCAATACTCTCCTCTGTTTGAATGGTTGGGAAAGAAAACTGGCAATTCAATGGCTTGATTAATGGACATTTCAGAGATCACTTTAGGCAGAAATGACGGATTAGTTCTCAGAGACACTCTATCTCTATGAAAAATCAAGTATGGAGTCTTGATACATAAAGCTTGAAGTTCAGAAATATGTCTGTCAGAAGTAATAGCGACCAAAAACAAGGTTTTTCATGACAAATACTTGAGGTCGCAAGAAGAGGCTGGTTCAAAAGGTGCCACTGTCAGAGCTTGTAAAACTAATGATAAATCCCATGGTTGAATAGGTTCTCTAAAAGGTGGCTTCAGATGATTCACACCTTTTATGAAGGTTTTGCACAATTTATGGGACATAAGAGAGGAATCTTGGACACCCTCATGAAAATTAGAAATTGCAGCCAAATGAACTCTAATGGTAGAGGCCGATAGACTCGATTGAAACAAGTCGGCCAGATAGTCTAGTATTATCGACACTGGTGATGAAAAGGGGTCTACTTGTTTATCTTTCAGCCAACAGGTAAATCTTTTCCACTTGCTCAGATAAGTAATCCTAGTGGAAGACTTATGAGAAGCAATGAGAATATCACGTACTGGTAAAGAAAGATCATTCTGCCTGGCAATCAAGGGAATTGGATTATCCAAGCCGTTAGCTTCAGGCTGTTCAGGTTGGGGTGAATCAGGTTCTGTGGGTGTGAGATCAACTCCGGGATTGGATGGAGAATCCATGGTCGATCTAGTAGGTGAGGCCAAAGGAATGGGAACCAAATCTGTCATGGGGAATATGGTGCTATGAGGATTACCTTGCTCTACAACCGCCGGGCTTTCTTCAGAAACTGGGGAATGAGGGGAAAGGGCGGAAATGTGTAGAGAAGACCCGAGGGCCAGTTGTGGACTACAGTATCCCTGGGTGACTGTCCCGGAGGGGGAATCAGGGTGAAGTAGTTGCTGCATTTGTAATTGGTCGGGGATGCAAAGAGGTCGCAGCAAGGACGGCTCCAGCGGTGGAAGATCTCTGCCGCTATCAATGGATTCAGGGACCACTCGTGAGGTTGCAGAATGCACCTGCTGAATCTGTCTGCTATCACGTTGGAACTCCCAGGAATGTGCTTTGCTAGAAGAAAACGGTTGGTAGCCATCGCCCATTGCCATATCCTCATGGCCTTTCGACAAAGGGGATAAGATTTGGTTCCACCTTGCTTGTTGATGTACCAGACCACCGCCATGTTGTCTGATTGAATCGCAATTGTCCCAGACGGCAGCAGGGGATGGAATGCTTGCAATGCCAGAAGCACTGCCCTCAGCTCTAGAACATTTATATGTAGATGGGCCTCCAGTTGGGACCAAGTGCCTTGGACTGTCTGTCCCTGACAAAGCCCCCCCACCCCACCCCACCCCATCAGGGAGGCGTCTATGGGCACTGTGGCCTTGGGTTGCTGGGGGGAAAAAGGGTGAGACCATTGTGAGAGATTGTGTGTCATCCAACAATTTAAATCCTGTTTGCACCTGTAGGTTACTTGAATCATGGCTGAAAGAGGAAGCTGAAAAGGATACCATTGGGTGAGCAGTAGCCATTGTAAAAGCCTCATGTGAAACCTGGCCAGGGGAACAATGGTAATGGAGGCTGCCATGGAACCCAACAGCTGTAGAACCAAGTGAACCATGGATTTTTCCATTGAAAGGATTGGAATTAGTTGCTGCTTTATCCTTAAAATTCTGTGCTCTGGAATAGCAGCTCTGCAGTTTTTTGTGTCCAAGATAACCCCTATGAATTCTGTCAACTGAGATGGGGTGAGATTGGATTTCTGCCAGTTTATGGTTATACCTAGCCATTGAGCAGCGAGGAGAGAGTATGCCAGGGCTTTTTCCAGTAGATGTCTGGTGGGGGCAGAAATGAGCCAGTCATCTAGGTATGGAAACACGTAGAATCCTTGAAGTCGCAAGTGAGCTGTGACAACTGCCATGCACTCTGTGAACACTCTGGGGGCTGTAGACAGTCCGAAGGGCAGTACTCTGAACTGATAGTGACTGGCTCCCACACGGAAGCGCAGAAATCTTCTTGGCCTGTCCACCTTTATGTGGTAGTACGCATCTTGAAGATCTATAGAGCACATCCAATCGTCTTTTTCCAAAAGCGGAAGGATAGACTGTATAGTGACCATCTGGAATTTTTGTACTCTCGCAAACGTGTTCAATACACTAAGATCCAAAATTGGTCTCCAGTCCCTGGTTTTCTTTGGCACCAAAAATTGTCTTGAGTAGAATCTGGATCCTATCTGGTCTAGAGGGACTATTTGGATGACTCTATCTTAGCAGCTTTTCTATCTCTAGTGCTGCTTCTTCCCTTTGACTGGGTGGAACATTGGGAAGATTTTTTGAAGGGACAGGACAAAGATCGAAGTGGATATGATAACCTCTGGTTATGATCCTTTGTACCCAAGAATCGGTGGTGATGGTTAGCCAGGCGGAAGGGTACAAGGAGAAATGTCCCTCAACCACCTCCAGGGGAAAGGAGTTGGGCCGCTCTTCAGGAGCACTGGTAGGATTGAACAGGGAAAGAATCCCTGGAACCCTGGTTACGTGGTCCCCCTCTGCCCCAAAAGGAGCGTCTTTCCTGTGAGTTTCCCCCTCTGCCTCTGGGGGAGAACTCGGCCTGTTTGTCACGGAAAGGACCCTGAGATTTCTTGAACCATATCTTCCCACTCTTTTGGTTTCGGGAGAAAGCACATTGAGGGGAAGAATAACAGACACCTACGGCAGAAAGGATCTTACCATCTTGTTCACATCTGGCCAGTGTACTTTTAACTTTGGGCCCAAACAACGAGGAAGGCTAGATGGGGGCATTAAGAAAGGAAGACTTAAAAGGTTCCGCGAAGTTGCACAAGCGCATCCAGGCATGTCGTCTCAGGACCGTAGCTGAACCCGCCACTCTAGCTGCTCCTTCTGATGCATGAGATATCAATCGCATAGAGGAGTTAGATATAGACTCAATGGTGGCCAGCTGAGAGGCCACTTTGTCACGGACCTCATCAGAAACTGCACCAGCCAAGGTATGAGACAGCTCGGAAACCAGATCCCTTTGAAGCTTGGTAAAATGCGCCATATCATTCAGGGACCTGATAGCAAAGGTCGCTGAAGCAAAAGTGCGCTTCCCTATTCTGTCCAGGGCCTGGGACTCTCTGTTAGGTGGATGGACAGACTGGCTTTCTTCTTCTGCCAGATCCTTTTTTGTTGTGGCCACCACCACCAAAGCATCCACAGGAAGACCTTTGGACAAATGGGGATCTGAAGCAGGAGGGGACAAGATCTTACCTGGCCTCCGGGGAATAGCTTCAACAGTATCAGGGGCCTTCCAAGCACGCTGCACGATGAACTTGACAAGCTCATCGGCAGGTGGAGTAACCCAGGAGGTAGGGGGCCGAGCACAAAAAGCCTGCTGGAACACAGATTCCTCAGGGGTCGGATTAGAGGGCTGCCAGTCACTTCTCTGTTTTAGGATTTCAAGGATATCACCAAAGGATACCTCAGAGGATGACCGAGGGGATCCTTCCCCCTCATCAAAATCTGTGTCTTCGGTGAGGGACTCCTCTGTAGAGTCCATGTGCTTCCTCTTACACGAACTTTTCCGGTGGACCTCCTCAGCGGGAGAAGCTGGGGAAGACAATGGAAAAGGGGATTCCTGAGGGGAATATGTCCTGAGGCCCTTGCACCCAGTGTCCGCTAGGTGTGATTTGTGAAATCAGTGTACCAGAGGAGGGCGGAGGTATAGACAGTCCGTTATTGCCAGCAGCAGTAAAAGCCTTCTCCATCAGTTGGGAGGCTGGACCACGAGGAGAGGAATGTATGTCTAGGACAGGGGACACTCCTCCACTAAGTGGCTCAGCCTGCCGACTCTGAGTCCCTGGATGGCTGTGGAGCAGCAAGCTATGTGTGTCACAGCTGACATCCTGCGTGGTAACAAAACATTCCTGCCATGAAGGCAACTGTGGTTTCTTAGTGAGATCCATTAAGGGAACCGCAGAAGGGGAACACTGTACTATATCCATGGACTTCAAAGGCAATGAAGGAAGAGAATAAGAAGGTGTCTTTGGAGATGGGTGATCACCTCCCAAGGAAGGATAGATTCTGGGGGGTGGAATACCTCTGGCCAAGAATGCCTGGTCCACAAGACGCAACAAATCATGTTCAGAAAAACTTCTAGTGGACCTTACAGAGACTGAGGGAGAAACAGGCCTGTCCACATAAGAGGCAGACTCGGTGCCCATCTCATCTGACCGCGGTGAGGACAATGGTGCTGAGAAAGACTAAACTACTGTAGTCTGCACCGAAGAAGTCATCGGTGCCGATGTCATTGTCTGCACCGACACAGGGATCGGTGCCAAAGTGGTTGTCTGTGCCGAAGCTGGAACTGACAAAACTGGAGTCAACACTAAAGGCCTTGGTTATGAGGAAGATCTCGGAGCCGACACGGTCAAGGTCTGCGCTGACTGAATGGTCGGTGCAGATACAGTGGTAATAGTCTGAACAGAGGAGCCCTTGGTGCCGATATGTAGAAGGCTGCAAAAAAGGACGGAGCTGAAATCACTAATGGAGCCTAAGGCCTCGGTGCCGAAGGTCTGGGCACCGAAAGCACTGGGGCTGACTGAGAGCGCTCCGGAGCCGAAATTTTAGCCTTTTTAGATTTTAGTTGGTGAGAGTCCCTGCCGGGGACAAAGGCAAGGATTTAACCTTAGTAGAAACATCAATTTTCTTATGGGCTTTAGGAGGTATTGAGATCTCTGACCCAGAAATAGCCTCTGAAAAGGGAGATTTTAGAAGTCCCTTCAGTATTATTTTTCCTTTCTAACAAAGTTCTATTAGGAAAGTTCTCACACATAGTACAAGGTGGTTCAACAGATAAATGAGAAGCGCCCAAACAATAAACACATAAAGAGTGCGCATCAGAAGTAGGCAGTGTGTGTCCACAATCAGAACACCGCTTAAACCCCAGAGTACCCTTTTTATCTGCCATATTAACAAATAGAAAAGTACCAACAATGGTACAAGAGAGTACCTGAAGGTATGAAAGGGAAAAGGATTACCAACGATGGTAAGGAGAAAATTACCTTGCAGTAAAAAGGGTAAGTAAAGGACAGGAAAAAACCTAAGGAAATTATGAACGCTAGATGCGATAGGGCAAGAGGCAATAAAAGATCAACTTTTCTGACAGAAAAGTAATTTGTAAAGCAATTAAAAAACAACTGACTGTACTTAGCTCAAGAGAAGTAGCTTGACATGACCGGATGGCAAAGCGGCAAACAAAATATGAGGTAACAGGGAGAGGAGAATTGTGGGTAAGAGTTTAGCTCAAGAGTTTGAAGCTGACACGAGCTTGGAAAATGGCCGACTTTGTTCCGAGCTCAGAACTGATACCCATGCGTAAGGAATGAATGAGGATTAACAATATCAGATGACTGGTTCATTGCTGTTTAATAAAGGCACATACTACAAAAAAATCTCCTAAATATGTGGACATGTCCATTTCAAACACAAATAAAAAGGACAATCTTGTTTCAGACTCCTAAACATATGGATTTATAATGAAACCATCAGAGTTAAGACTGCTTTAATGAAGTACAGACTACTTCTATTTAAACAGTGACAGCAGTTCATCCAGAAATTGATGAAGTCAAATCATAAGCCACAACAAAATAATATGAACCATGTCAAAAGAAGCCAACATGGCCTGCTTGAGATCTACTCAAAAATTAATTTTATCATCTGCAAAAGATGATCAGTTAACTGTTTTAACCCCAATGAACTGAAGCAAGGGTCAGTAACAGCACCATGAATTTTTGTCTATCGTCAATACATACCTTTACTTGAATCCTGAAATTAACATGAAGTAGGATGAGGCTCCTTCAATTGCCCAGGTACTCTGAATCACCGTTCTGGTTGATAATACATCATCCTGTTCTTCCAATATATTATATAATGCCAACAATAAATGAAACAGTTTGTAAATGATATATATAAAAAAAAAATAATGAAGATCATCCTCACATGGCATACATACAGGTGTTAAAAAGTACTGCAAATATTCCAGTTCCCCATAAGATACTGGCTGTAACAGTAGCCTTTGCCCACCCAAGACAAAGACAAAAATATCTCACAAAAAAGGTAGGACAGACCTGAGATTCCCATTAAACTTCTGCTTTACAAAGTCTGTTCCTACTTTCATATGTTGTACCCTGTTCACTGACATCTACCAGCAGTACAGAAACATTTACACAGTTTTTAATATCAACAGTGAGGTTTAATTAATGGTAGGGGCTGGTATTCCAGTACTATTCAATTACTTTACGACAGGGATAGGGCCCGATTATAAAACCCAAAACTGTTTGAGGGGTCATGCAGACACACAAATTATATATCAATAAAGTTCATTCTGGCCTTCATCCAAAACCTAGAATTGTCTTTGAATCTGTCAAAGTCTGTGGAAGTCCCTGCCTCATTATCTCTATGACATCGGTAACATTACATCCTTCAAAAGCTCATGCAGATTTTACCACAAGTCTGTCTATCGTATCCAGCTCAAGAAGTGGCATTACCTCAGCATATCTAATACTGCCTAAACAACTTTTATTTCCCAAGACACTTCTCTAAATCTTTCAAAAATATTCCGACTCTACACATATTCTCCCTACATTTGTGCTAGTGACACGTTTCCTTCTTTATATCTACTCTCTCTAGTTTCTTTTATGCCTCTTGCACCACACCTCTTAAAAATATTTTACCTTTTCTTACCCTTCACTTCATTCCTTCTTATCCTATTTCAACATCTGCATTTTCCCCACCAACTTATCCCTCCATCTTTCATATTAATCTTCAAGCATATCTTTCCATGGACCATATATGCTCTTCAGCAACAAATTAGTAGCCCAATTTTTTTATTTTCTTTCCCTGTTTATTCATATTTTCTTTACCTCAACTTACTCTGCGTTTTTGCAAATGGAGTGTTGGTTTTCCCTTTGCTATCTGTTGACATTTGACACCATTAGTGTTTGAATTTAAGGATGTTTAAGTCAAAGCTGTTCACTTGTTGAGTGTTGATGGTTCTTCAGTTTGAAAATTGCTTATATACTTAAGTATTATCTAATGAGAATATTGAAGATTTACCCACAGTTGGTATGGCTTGATCATTAGAGTGAAGCCTGACTGTTTAAACAAAGCCAATCCTGGATAAATATTCAATATACCCACAAGTCAGTTACTGCTATTATACAAAGACATTTAAGAAGGAAACTATTTACTTTTCTTAAATAATGTCTTTGTATAATGGTGCCATAGTGTTCCTCCTCATTGTTTCCACATTCTTCTGCTTTGATGATGTACTGCACATGCGTATGAGACTTATGTACATCAGTGCGTTGGAAAGCAAGCACTGATGAAAGAAAGATCTCTGTTGCTTTTTTTTATGTAAAATCTGGACAGTTTAGAGGTAGAACAGAGACAGGGAAAAAATACAAGGAAAATCACGTATGTTTCTTTAGTTTTGCAGAACGTACGTGATTTTCCTTGTGTTTCATCTAACCACGATAAGTACCGCTTGATCTTTTAGCTCAAGAAATGCCACAGTCTTAAATAAGGGGGTCAAAGGTCCCTACTGTAAATGTTGTTCTTATAAATGTAGAAAGCTGCAAGAAAAACAGGATTTATGTGATTGTGCATTGTGTCGTCATTATTTAGTAAACAGAAAACCACAAATTTTGAGGGACAGACATAAAATATGAAGCAAAATTTTGGACACTTGAAACGTATACTTCCAGAGCACGTCAGCGACTGGACTTTTTTCTGTTGGTATATGCTCAAATTTACAACAGACACTCACATTGGAATAATCAATCAGCATGCATGTTTGTGAATACTAGTGAGCTATCATCGTATAATCATGAATATAGCTCAGAAAAACACACATATAATATTCTGACAGTGCTGTAGTATTGTCTTATTTATTTATTTAACATTTATTTACTGGGAATGTCCAACTTGGAACAAAGCCACTTTTCAGTGGAGGCCTGGGGAGAAACATTCCAGATGTATGCCTTTAAAATGTGGGAGGAAAGCAGAGCACCTAGAGGAAACCCACATGAATGCAGGGAGGACATGCAGACTCCGCACAGTAGGCACTCCAACCAAGAACTGAACCAGAAAACTTCTTGCTGTGAAGCGACAACGCTACTGCTGCACCACTGCACTGTCCTTATGTAAAAGAATCAGAGAAAGCTCTAGTTTCTAAAGCACTTACCACAACAAAAGTTTGCAAATGCAGTCAGGGTGTTTCAGACTACCAATGTGCAGTCAATGTACAACTTCACTCATTCATTCACTGACCTCATTCATAAAGTTTGGGCATAGTAAAGTACTGACTAAGCTTACTACAAACAATTTCTTAATGAAATTAGGGAATGAAGTTGGGAGCGTGTGCATTTAGCACTATAAATTTAACAGTTCATGAACTTTACCACATCACAGACCTAATAAACAGATGACTTTGCTGCTATAATATACACACAACACATAAGAATACAACATTCACCTTTATACTTTCACTACTTTGTCTGCATTCACTTTTTAAAAAAAAAAGGCATAGCGTAGTACACATAGTAGGTAGTAGAAAAATGTGTCGATTCTGCAAGAATATTATGGATACAAGTCGAAAACAATTGTTAGGCACAAGTTAAGATCAGCACTGTAGACTTGATGGAAGATGAGAGTTATGCTCCAAAACGATGCAATAACTGAGGGAAATGAAAAGCATATCACTGTCCAGCTTGATTTCTGCTCCACTGACAATCCTACCGATAAGATCCTTGAAGTTGGCAATCAGTGTTCATATTTCAGCACTAAACACAGTGGCACATACAGATAATGATGCTTTGGGGGCAAAGCAGATGACAAGAGAAGCACAGTGTTACTGACACAAACACCAGTCTGAAGTCAGACTCATATTGTTACTCGAATCTCAGCTGTGATTAGTAGCAGAAGAGGTATACTCCAGGACTTATCAAATGCAACCACAGACACAGAACAGCTAGGGAAACATGAGGATAGGCATCATAAGTGCATAATCTGCTTTATTTTTTTTATTCCATACCCGACTGAAAACAAGCTTCATCTCAAGGAAACACATCAATTTTCCTGAGAGGAAAGCCACCCCCCAACCTTGTGCAGTGGCCTTTGCCCCATATACTCTGTTTACTAACATTACCAGCTCTAAAGGTGCTACAACTCAGGGAATGGAAACATTTCTGAAAGCAAACTCTTTCAGAGTACATTTCTGCAGTCAGCAAGTATTGCAAAGGTGTCTGTGGCAATAGTTTCATGCTAGAAATATTTACCAAATGTATTCTATCCTAGACATGTATTACCACAACTTTTGTTCTTTCTTTCCTTTAAGCATGCAGTGTAAAATGAATTGAGGCCTTTCTGGAAGTCATGCATTTATTTGTTGATACAAAAAGAATGATTTTTAAATGTGCATCTTTGAACAGACAGAACACAATAAGCTTGTCTCAAAGAAATTGTGACAAGCCAGTTAAAAAGCATTCATAGGCTTAATTCAGCTCATGGGCTGCCAGCCGAATAGCCATACCCTTTTCCCACACTCCACACTGCTGTACTCATAAAACATGAATAGTTTTAACTTGAATAACTTTAGCCACGATCAATCTTTAGCTTGAAATCTGTCCACAGAAGAAAATCTTGGTGAGACAGAGGGTCCATCTGATGAATGTGATGGACTATGTAGCCATCAGCTGAGGTTATGTGGTATTCACAGTTATCCATAAAGACTGGAACAGAGCTATGGGACAGTCACCAGAGGCATTTACACAATCCATCATAGGAGCAACTAGAAACAAAAATACCTTGTCTTCTACATTCTGAGATGTGCTGCAACCCCTGTCAAGCATTTAGTGAACACCCTGGGGGCTGAGATGAGACCAAATTAAAGAAGCTAAAATGAAAATGATTAGTTCCACTGAGGAACTAAAGAATCTTGCTTGACTTCTTTGCTAATTTGTTGTGAAGCTAGTCATCCTGCAGGTTTAAAGAGCACATAAAATCTCCTTGATTCAGACAAGAAAGGTTAGATTACATAATATCCACCGGGAAAGGTTCATTTGGAGGGAATCAATTTAGATACTGCAAAATGAGAATAGGCATTAGAATTTCATGTTCTCAGATACTAAAAAGAACCTAAAGTAACAGCCTACTGCATATTAGTCTAGTGAGACCTCTTGGATTGCTCCCTTCTACAACATGATTACAGCCTCTTTTTGTGCTACAGGCATCTGATGGGGCAGGTTAGATTAAGAAGAGGACATAGCCTGGGAGGAAAGAGACTGAATAACATTTGGATACAATTATCCTCATCCACTTGTCTTGTGTGAGATGACCATCCATGTTTACAAGTGAATGGGGAGGTTTTCCCTGACTTTACCCCAAGTGGAGCAGATAGGCAAGTCTTCAGGGAGCAAAATGTTACCCTCCAGCCAGGAAAGCACATATCCCTGACTGTTGTACTGAGATTATCTTCCTTTGCCTTGTTGGTCATTGTACATGTTGTACAACCTTGGTGACCTCTTCCAGATCTTGTATTGAATTGCTACTGCTGTTGGCCACATCATAACTACAACTGATGCCTGATGTTGACATTCTAGAGAAAATATAGTGAACAGGATTAAACTTAGCCACAATACTTCTGAAGGTATTTCTCTTACCTCTTTGGCTCATTTTACTGCATGTCCAAAAAGCCAGGTTCTACATTAAGAAGTACCGATAAAGCTGGTCTTGGTATCCTCAGCAAATTCAGTCAGCAAAAGCCAGGCATGGTGTTTGAAAGCTTTGAAGAGTTCTTTGTGGTATGATAAAGACACATGGTCACAATCAGTCTAGACATAGGTTTACAGGTTCATAGGTGTTTACTAGGCTAACTGCCACAAGGACCTTTTTAAGCCTAGCCATGCATCCCAAACCTCTGACAAGTTCTGATACCCTCTAAAAGTGTAAGAATGGGCCTGGGTGATGAACCAGTTACAGGTTCCCTGTGTCCAGTAGAGATATAGGTGCCAAACGGGGGATGAATTTCCAGTTTCCCATCCAATTGTCCAAGTTGCATTTGAATTAGGTTAGGGAGGAACAATGCTTTACATGGATGGGTAGCCTGTTCCATAGATGGGGTAGTCTCTGGGATACATACCTCTCTCTCCAGCCATACCTCTCAAATGCCCAGATTATTGTAGAATATCCAGCTGGGCAATCAGTGTCAGGGTATATTAGTGCTTGCTATTAGGTCTGAGCAAGTGTTGGGCTGTAAGATGCTTTTTGAGTGCTTAAGTTGAGAGTTAGACTAGTTTCAAGGGAAAAACTGAAGAGAAGACTTAGTAGAGCCAGGAATAACTTAACCGTAGCTAACCGGCACTGCCCGGTGCGCATATCTGTGCAAACACGGTTTTTGTAGTAGGGAAATGAAAGAGATAGAAATGAGCCCAAAATGGCCAGTAAACTACTAACTTCTGGGATGGAACCACTCCTCCAGGGACAGACAGGTTGCTCAAAGCTCCCCCCTCTCTCTCAGGTGAACAGAGAAACTTCCTTCTATCCAAGTAAGGTATGGGCAATTCAAACTAGTATTACAGCCCTGAATTCAGCACTAGCCTGAAAACTGGATTATACTAGCTTAGAAAGGCAGGAAATAAGAAGTTATGTACTCACCATAACGTTCCATCTGAGTAGGTATCTTCATTTGTCTGCAACCTTTGGGATACGGATCCGATCTCGGATCCGAGCCAGCAACTTCTATCATAGCATAGATCCGAGCTCCTAGCTCCTCCCCTTACCCATAATCCCCTGCCTACCCTGACTGACCTCAGATCAAGTTTGCCCCATAGCACAGCTGATAAAAGTGTTCCAAAGGGAACATATGCTAATAACCACAAGAACGATCATTTTGGTCAGGGGGAAGGAGGGGGGGATGGTTGCAGACAAATGAAGATACCTACTCAGATGGAACGTTATGGTGAGTACATAACTTCTTAATCTGAAGTAGGGACTTCATTTGTCAGCAACCTTTGAGACAGAGTCCCCAGCTACCTAAATCTTGAGTGGCCTTCATGGAAGGATATTCCGGAGCACCGCAGAGCCAAAGGATGCCCTACCTCGGGAGACAACATCTATTTTATAGTGGCTGATAAAGGTGTGAGATGAAGCCCAAGTGGCTGCGGAACAAATGTCATCCAGTGGAACCCTAGCTTGAAAGGCCGCAGATGTGGCAACGGCCCTAGTAGAATGAGCATGGACTCCTTGAGGTGCAGGCCTTCCCGAGCTCTGATATGCTAAAAGAATACAACTAGAGATCCATCGAGAGAGAGAAACTTTGGAAACTGACTTTCTGAAATTACTCTTGCAATTCCGACACTCTTTTGGCTGATGTTATGGCCACCAAAAAGGCTGTCTTCCAAGATAGAAATTTGAGATCAACCGTGGCCGCCGGTTCGAAGGGGGGACCAGTCAAGGCCTGTAAGACTAAGGATAAATCCCATGGAGGTACCACCTCTTTGACTGGAGGCCTAAGGAGGAAGGTATCCTTGAGGAAGGTCTTACACAGTTTGGAAGTGATAAGAGGGCCAGACTCTTGCCCCACGTGATAGTATGAGATTGCTGCAAGTTGTACCATGACTGTGGAAGAACTGGCCCCCTGGTGAAAGAGAGAGGTTAGAAAATCTAGCACCGATGCTATCGGGGCTGTAAAAGGGTCTAAATGACGGTGTTCTGTCCAAATGGTGAAGCGTTTCCACTTACTTCGATAAACCTTCCTGGTGGAAGGCTTGTGAGCTGCTACAAGAATGGCTTTGACAGGTGATGAGATCCCGGGAGTCCTTATGAGGAGTGGAACTGGAGCAACCAAGCCGTCAGCTTGAGGTTGACCAGATTCAGAGTCGGAAGATCGAGAGGGTGAGAAATGAGATCCAGGAGGGGATCCAGAATCCATGGTGGATACACTAGGTGAGACTATAAGTAAGGGAACCACGTCTGACGAGGCCAGAATGGGGCAATGAGGATCATCTTGCTCCCCAACTGCCTGGCTTTCTGTAATAATTTCAACATCAGGGGAAGAGGAGGGTAAACATAAAGCAGACCGGGAGGCCAAGCATGAACTAGAGAGTCTCTCGGGGACTCCCCCAGAGGGGGGATCAGAGCGAAGTAATCGTTGCATTTGGTGTTTGAAGGAGAGGCAAAAAGATCACAACAAGGTTGCCCCCATCGGGCAAATACTTGCTCTGCAACTCGATGGTTGAGAGACCATTCATAAGGAGTCAGGATAGTACGACTGAGCCTGTCCGCTAGAATGTTGGACCATCCCGGAATGTGCGTTGCTATGAGAAAGCGGTTGGTGGAAATCGCCCATTCCCACACTCTCATGGCCTCGCGGCAAAGGGGGTAAGACTTGGTTCCCCCCTGTTTGTTGATGTACCAGACGACCGACATGTTGTCTGTCTGTACTGCAATCGTCCCTACCGGAAGAGAGTTGTGTAGTGCCTGCAACGTCAAAAGCACCACCCTCATCTCTAGGATGTTGATATGCAAAGAGGTCTCTACATCATTCCACGTGCCTTGGACTGTCCTGCCTGAAAAATGCCCCACCCCAGGCAAGAAGCGTCCGTGGTCACTGTGTCGACTGGCGGAGGTAGTGAGAAGGGATGTCCCGTGTGGAGACTGGAGCCACCACACGAGCGATCTTCTGCAAACCTTGCTTAAGGAAATGGGGTGAGACAGGGGGTAGCGAGACAGGGACCATTGTACCTGGAGGGTCCACTGCAGGACCCTCATGTTCAACCGGGCCAATGGCAGCAGAGGGATTGCAGCTGCCATAGATCCTAGGGCCCTCAGGACCAATTCTGCCGAAGGAGTTTGTAGTTGAAGGATGGCCTGCACATGCAACATCAGGTTCCGAAGCCGATCTGGAGTCAAGAACGCAAGCATCTGTCTGGAATCCAGTCTCGCCCCTATAAAATCCAACACCTGTGTAGGGATGAGAGAGGATTTGGTCATGTTGATGGTTAATCCTAATAGTGGAGCCAGACTGAGGAAATAATCCCTGCATGAACAAAGTAGATGCCTTCTTGGGGCCATAAGGAGCCAGTCGTCCAGTTATGGAAAGACCTGAATTCCCTGGAGTCTCAGGTGGGCTGCTATTATCGCTAGGACGTTGGTGAACACCCTGGGGGCTGAGGTGAGGCCGAAGGGGAGGACCCCGAATTGAAAGTGAATGGCTCCCAGCCGAAAGCGGAGAAACCTCCTGGAACGCCTGTCCACTAGAATGTGATAGTACGCATCCTTGAGGTCTATGGAGCACATCCAGTCATCCTCCTGCAATAAGGGGAGGACGGATTGCAACGTGACCATTCTGAACTTTTCTTTGGGTACCGCCAGGTTTAGGAGAGAGAGGTCAAGGATGGACCTCAAGTCCCCCATCTTTTTTTGGCACCAGAAAGAACCTGGAGTAAAACCCTGATCCGACTTGATCTGGGGGGATGGGCTGGATGGCTCTTTTTTGCAGAAGCTGCTGAATTTATGCAGCAGCCGCCTCCCTCTGACTGGGTGGAACGTCGGGGAGGCCTCTGATTCTGGGGGTTACGATAAGGGGAATTTGGTAACCTCTGGATATAATACGAAGCACCCAGTGATCCATTGTTATGGACTCCCACATTGCTAGGTGCCACGAAAAATGACCCCCGACTGCCTCCAGAGTGGAGCAGCTGGGTAACCCCTCAGGGGTTCTGCATGGGCCTCTCAGAGAACGGTTCTCTGGACCCAAAATTTCTGGGACCCCCTCTGCCTCTGTAGCGGCATCCTCCCTGTCCTCCTCTGCCACGAGAGGAATGGTTGTCCTGAGCAGACTTGGATTGATGCGATTTTCGGAACCACATCTTCTTCTGACCCTTTTGGTTCTTGGAAAAGGACCTCTGGGGCGCAGAGAAGCGGACTCCGATGGCAGACAAGGTCTTCCCGTCTTTCTCGCTCTGGACACGAGTGTCGCGAACGGTTTTGCTGAACAGTGCAGAACCATCAAAAGGGGCATTCGCGAATGACGCCTTAAAGGGTTCCGAGAAGTCACAGTGACGGAGCCAGGCCTGTCTCCTCATGACAAGCCCGACTCTGCCTGCTCTAGCGGCTCCCCCCGTAGCATGAGACAACAGCCGCATAGAGGTGTTAGAGATAGAGCGGAGGGTGGCCATTCGGGAGGAGTACAGATCCTTGTCTCCCTCCGACATGGACCCTGGGGGGGACGCAGTGTATTCCTTAATTAGATCCCGCTGCATCCGAATAACGTGTGCCATGTAGTTCAAGGTCCGCATAGAGAAGGTCGCTGAAACTGAAGGCCCGCTTCCCAAGACGGTCCATCTCGCGAGACTCCTTGCTCGGAGGATGAACCGTGGGGCTCTCCTGAGCCAAATCTTTCTTGGTGGCTGCAGCCACCAACATGGCATCCACAGGGGGACCGCTGCTCCAGTGTGATCTCTCTGCAGGGGGGCCCAAAATTTTGTCCGGGTGCTTGGGGATTGGCTCTACGGTGTCCGGTTCCTTCCAAGCCCTAGTGGATATGAGATCCACCAGGGGGTCGGGTGGAGGGGACACCCAAGAGGTAGATGGTCCTGCCTCAAATGCCTCAAGGAATACGGACTCATCAGAGGAAGCCTTGGGGGCAGACCACCCACCCCTGATTTTGAGCATTTTGAGCATTTCCATGATGTCTCCAAAGGAGACATCCTCGGGGGGTGATCTAGGGGAGCCTTCCCCTTCATCTAAGTCCGTATCTTCGGTGAGACTCTCAGGGGAGTCTATGTGCCTCTTCTTGCACTTTGCCTTGTGAGGAATCTCCTCAGGGGGGCTGTCCGAGGAGTCCTCACGGACTGTATCTTGTTCCACAGGTGCTGAGGCAGGCTGCCCTGAGGGCCGGATGAGGGGAGCCAGGACCAGATGAGAAGGAGTGCGGGAGGGAGCTGAAGCCAGGACCGGAGGCCTGGAAGCACTCGACAGTGCCCTCTCCACCGCAGCGAAAGCCGAGGGGGAGCCGCTCTCTGACAGATCTGAGATCCGACTCCCACTCGGATCCGAAGCGGGGATCGGACCCGGCGCCGAGAATGTCGGATCCGAAGGACCAGTGTGCTCTGACCGGGACGGAGCCGAAAGCACACCGAATCCCTCGGATCCAAAGCTCGGCCCACGGCTCCGAGAGGTCGGATCCGACAAACTCGAGGGAACCGTCGAAGCCGGCGTGCCCAGCACGGTTGGCTCCGACCCACCCCTGGATTCAACGTGGCTCTGCTCAGAGCGCTCCGAACCCGGAATGCTGGTCGGAGAAGGAGCAATAGGGGCGAAAAAAGGGGTCGAGCTCCCCTCTGGAGGGGGGGGAGGCAAGAGCACTCCCATCTGCATCTGGGCCTGGATGAATCTCCTCATCATCCGGTCCATGTCCGCATCTGACATGCTAAAAGTGGACCTCGAAGAGGCCACCGAGTCAGACCTGGAGTGCCGCCTCGATGACCTCGACGGGGACTGGGTCACCTCCTCCTCGGGTCCCGGGGAGAAACAAGGGGATCGGATCCGAGGAGGAGGAGACCGAGAAAACCTGGACGGAGAAGCCCTCTTGGCGGGCGGGGCCGATGAATAGTCCTCGGCCCACCGCTTAAGGTGCTTCTCCCTCTGCTTCTCTTTCCTGGACTCCCTATCCTCCAGAGCCGAAGCGGGAGGTTGAGTCCCGGTCGGAGGAAGGGAGGCAGGAGTGACCGCTACCGGGGG
>NC_056731.1:235414344-235416844 GCF_019279795.1 Protopterus annectens
GGGACAAAAGATGGATTAGGTCTAAGTGATACTCTATCCTTGTGAAAAATCAAATACGGTGGTTTGATAGATAGGGCTTGAAGTTCTGAAACTCTTCTTGCAGAGGTAATTGCAATTAAGAAGGCAGTTTTCCAAGACAGATATTTCAACTCACATGTAGCAGCCGGTTCAAAGGGGAAGATGTTAAGGCACAGTACCAAATCAAGATCCCACGGAGGTGCAGGATGAAAAACTGGGGGTCTTAAAAGCACAGCACCTTTCATGAAAGTTTTACATAATCTGCTGCTCATCAACGGTGGGTCTGTGGAATCGTGAAATTTGGAGATAGCTGCTAGTTGGACTTTAATAGTAGAGACTGAAGATCCTTGATTAAACAAGGATGTTAAAAATTTCAAGACCTCTGGTATCCGGGCAGTAATAGGGTCTAATCCTCTGAGTTGAGCCCAGATAGCAAACCTCTTCCACTTACTGTGATACAACTTCTTAGTGGTGGGTTTGTGGGCTGAAGATAAAATGTGAATAACTTCCGGTCCAAGGTGTGATTTCTGACTATAGTCGGAAGTGGAGGAGCCAAGCTGTTAATTTCAAAGTGTGAAGGGACTGGTGCTGTTGTCCCGACTGATGAACCAGAAGGTCCGGAATTAGGTCCAAGAACCAAGGACCGTCCAGAGTATATTTCTGTAGGTAGGGGAACCATACCTGACGAGGCCAGTACGGAGCAATTAGAATCATTGTGGACCCCAATTGGGAAGCTTTCTGGATGACTTTGGGGAGGAGTGGAATCGGAGGAAAAGCATAAAGCAGTCCTGTTGGCCAAGGTTGGACTAGAGCATCCGTAGCTGTCTCCCCTTGACGCGGGGTCAAGGAAAAGAACCTTTTGCACTTCGTGTTTCGTGGTGTTGCAAACAGGTCGCAGCACGGAATCCCCCATCTTTTGAAAATCTGAGCTGCTACTGTTTCGTTCAGAGACCACTCGTGAGGAGAGAGAATAGTCCTGCTCAGTCTGTCTGCCAATACATTGGATTTGCCTGGAATGTGGGTCGCTACCAGGAAGCGCTTGGTAGCCACTGCCCATTCCCACACCCTCATGGCCTCTCTGCAAAGGGGGTAAGATCTGGTCCCTCCTTGTTTGTTTAGATACCAGACTACCGACATGTTGTCTGTGTGGATGGCGATAATGCCTTGAGGGAGAAACTTGTGGAGGGCTTGTAAGGACAGAAGTACAGCCCTCATTTCCAACACATTGATATGGAGAGATGTTTCGTTGGGAAGCCAAGAACCTTGAACTGACCTGCCCAGACAATGCCCCCCCCACCCCGTCTGGGAGGCATCCGTAGTCAAGGTGGCCACCACAAAGGGTCTTCCCTGATTCAGATTGGATGGCAGAAGCCACCAGCGGAGGTCCCGTTTGCACGTTTCTGTAATCAGTATGTGATGATTGAGGGGGAGATCTTGAAAAGACCATTGTGTCGATAATTGCCACTGGAGAATCCTCATGTGCAACCTTGCCAGAGGAACTAGGAGAACCGTGGCAGACATTGAACCTAAAAGTTGCAGGACCATCCTGGCTGGGGCTTTGGATCTTAGAAGCAGGGCTCGGACCTGATTTTGTAATGTTTGTATCCTTTCGGTAGGAAGGAAGATCCGCATTAATTTTGAGTCTATCTCTGCTCCTATGAATCTTATGCGCTGAGAAGGCAGCAAGACAGACTTTGACCAGTTGAATGTAATTCCCAGGAAACACCCAGGAGATGGTGGCTTGTAGGTTCTCTAGTAGTAGATGCCTGGTGGTGGCAGTCAGGAGCCAGTCGTCCAGATAGGGAAACACTTGGAATCCGAGACTCCTCAGGTGAGCAGTCACTACTGCCAAACACTTGGTGAACACCCTGGGGCTGTAGTGAGACCAAAGGGCAGTGCACAAAATTGGAAATGACTGTCTCCCAGGCTGAAGCGCCAGATACCTCCTGGACGCCTGATGTATCAGTATGTGATAATAGGCGTCCTTGAGATCTATGGAGCACATCAAACATCTTTCTCCAACAATGGGAGAATGGATTGTAAAGTGACCATTCGAATTTGGACTTCATGACGGACTGGTTTAGTTTGCTGAGATCCAAAATGGGTCTCAGGTCCCCTGTCTTTTGGCACTAAAAGAACCTTGAGTAATTTCGGATCCGATCTGGTCTGTGGGGACCGGTTGGATGACTCCTTTTCTAGCAGCTTTGAAGCTTCTCGGCTGCAATTTCCCTTTGACTGGGTGGTGGGTCCGGGATTTTTTTGGACGGTGGGGTGAGCGTGTAAAGGGAATGGTGTAACCTCCGGCAATAATCTGAAGCACCCAACTGTCCTGAGTAATAGACTCCCAGGCTTTTAGGTGCTTGGCAAACGGCACCCGACTGGCTCGGAGCAGCACAGCTGGGCAATCCCTCATGGAGTGTGGGAGGCTGAAGAGCCACGAGAAGGACTCGCGGTCTCCAGTGTTGCGGGGCCTCTGCCGCCT
>NC_056731.1:235426844-235496844 GCF_019279795.1 Protopterus annectens
TCATATTATGAAGCTTGTACTATGTATTACTGGAGCTTTTCTCCCCGGGCCTCCACTGAAAACGGGCTCTTTGAGCCCGGTGGACCTCCCCGGTCATCAAACTGGAAATAACATAAATAACTGTATTAGACAGAAAGCAATCATTCAAAGTACTTTGAATGAAAGGTGTACTTTTCATTGAAAACTGTAGAATTTGTTAAGGTGCTTCAATGCAGTTACCTCTGTGATGTCAATGTTCTGCAGTCATATGTATTTAACTAGTTTTAATTATGATCTGAGAAAGTCAAGAATATATAACTGTAAAGTAAATTTAAAAAGCTGCAGTCTGAATCAAAAATCCTGTGTTGATGCTATTTTACATAACAGATGTTACTGCAGTTAGCTTTGAACATACAGTCAACCAGAATGTAAAAAAGTATGGACAATTATTCTAATACCGTCTACTTCAGGCAGAAAATAAAATGATTTCTAATACCCTGAAACTTCCACACACTAAAATTATTTAATATTTGTTTTCAGAACACACACAGGCAGTGCATTTCTCATACTCTATTGTCATGCTCCCAAAATAAAAACACAATTATGCAATTTAATAGCTAGCTTTTCTATAGCCCCTCCACTTTTTCTAACACACTCATGCGTGTACACACACACACACACAGATTCTAATGATCCCCTAAGCCCTAACGAACCCCCTCCAACAGTAATCACCCAGGCAAACACATACTCAAATGCAGGTATAGATACAGAGACAACCCCCCCCCCCCCCACACACACACACACTCATATATTTTCCCAAACCAGTCATTAAGCACTGCAGCATCATTATTATTCAGACGTGAAAAGACCTGACAGTAACCCCTTGACATACAAGTTTGTAAAATATTACTCATGTTACCAGTCAGTATTATTTTTTTCAAGCTGAATGAGCATTTACACAATGATAGCTTCACACTGCAGTCATCTTACTGAACCTGAAGAAAGCGGAAAGATTATTCACAATAATTGCATCTCTGCATTCCAGTTACTGAACGTAAGCCATCTCAAATCCTAATGTGCACATCTTAAGAGTTTCCATGGTTTTAGTTTGCCCACTTATTAAATTTCCTCATTATTTTTCATTTACAAATTTATTGTTTTCTGTTAGTTTGCTGTGTTTTTATTGCTTTTTTTTAATTGTTCGTGCTCAAGATATTGGTTCTTTTTATTCCAGAAATTGCTTGGTATGTGTTTAGCATTGTTAACAGTTCTAAAGCATTTGAATAAAAAAGTACCAACATTGCATCAGTCCTACTTTTGTAGGTATAATACATAACATTGAATTCACAGAACAAAAAGATATAACTTAAACAGAAAATTAAGAGGACAGAGTTCTTCTTTTTACTGTATCCAGCACAGCCCTACTTTTGAATCCTTCTGTTTTTGTTATCATAAACAACTCACTTAACCACAAATGTACTCCAGACTTGTGCTTGAAAAGAAGCAAATGAACTGGTGGGCTTACCTGATTAAGACAAAATAAAACATTTGTATTCATTTATTAAAGTGCAGACAGATCTTCCCTTTGCAGTATCTCTGCAATGTCCCATGTATATTTTAAGCTTACAAATGCCTTGGATTTCCCAAGAAATAGGACTTTGAGACATAAAAGAAAAAAAGCATACAAAGAGAAGATGGTGCATTTGTGAACAGCCCTGAAAGAAAGCAGTAATTATAAGCAGAGTTTAAAATACTGAATATCAACAAAGTTACATGACTTAATTCACCATTCATATCATTCAGTTTTCTTACTGCTAATGCAGTTTTCAGCAGTAACAGTATAGAAAAACTGAGAGATATTCAAGGGTGTATAAAGAGAAATGTTAAGAAAGGCTGGCAGAGGTATAATGAATAGATGAGATACCTTGGTAGGCCTGATGTATTATGTATCTCTTTTACTACCAACTTCAAATATATCTGCCTCTATCAGTTACAATCATACAATTATGATAAACAGTTTAATGTACTGTAACTGTAAACTGCACCTAGCCCATTCCAGCTACTCCCATGTCAGTACAGCTTCCTGCTGCTCTGTTTGACTGGAACTTAGTATAAGCTAAGACAATGGTGGGTCCCATGAGGGAGACTGGTGGCAAATTTAGCTATTGGTGGTGCTGCGATAGCATTGTCGCCTCACAGTTAGACGTTGCCCGTTTGATTCTCAGTTAGAGCGTCTTCTGTGTGGTGACATGTGTGAATGGGCGTTCCTTCATTGAAGGTTGTGCGTTAGGCCCGGCAAACCAGCACGTAAAAATCTACTGCCAATCATTAGTGGACCGGAGTTCTGCTGTGGCAACCCCTAACCGGGAAAAGCAGAAAGACCTTACTATTGTAGCAGGAGGCAACTTTCTTTCTTTGAGTACTGTTAACGTTTGTTAGGATAGGAGCAGCATATAAGAGAGTTAGCAGCAAGAAGGTGGTGGCTAGAGCTTTTCTTGCAGTTTCTGCAAGGAATCCATTGATCGTATAAAGGGGGCCTAGTTTCTGCTGTGTAGATTTTATGGTGTGCAGTATGTGGTCATCATATCTGACACTGTCATCAATTATAATGCTTAGAGGTTTACTGTGAGTTACAGTTTCAATGACAGTATTATTTGCTGACTTTATGGTAAAAGATTGCTTTTGATTTTGGCAACTTTTTGAGGTGAAAAGTATTAACTTGGTTTTCTTGGGGTTGAATAGGAGGTTTGATTCTTTAAGTCAGGTTTCTATAGAGGAGAAAGACTGTTTGGAAATGTCTTGGAGCTTATTTATTGATAAGACCGCACAAATTAATGTTGAGTAATCTGCATAATGTTGGAAATATATAATGAGAATTAATGGAAATAATTTAAAATTTCAACAGAGCACAGGTACACTATTTTTTTTAAAATACATTTAAACAGCTAGGCTTAAATTGTTATGAATAGGGATAGTTGCATGTGTACTGTTAAACTATTGTGTTTCTGGGACAGTACCATTAGGTCAACTGGAGCAGATATATATTGAGAAAAAAAACTAAGAAAGTCAAGCTTCTGTTTTAACAGCATAAGAAAATCTAGCTTCTTCCAGCAGCAGCAGCAGCACTTAAGAAGTTGATGTTCCTAATATTTTGGATTGTGTGGCATGTGAGAAGCTAAGAATGGTAAAAGCATACTCAGAGTGGAAAAACAGATAGCATAGAATCAAAAATCAATCCAGAGATTCACACAGACATGTCAGAGACCATGCAGAGTGATAGCAAAGATATCCTGGATTACTGTGATGAGTTATTTAATGGATAAGGAAGCTTGCCAGAAGAATATCATGTATGAATAAAATTAGATGTCGTGCCAGTGACACATGGCTCCAAAACAGTGATAACTGGTTACATAAATAATATCCGCAGCACTCAGAAGTAACGTCGAAGAAGTCCAAAAAGAACTGACAACTTAAGTGATATAAAGAAACAATTAAGAGTCATAAGAATAGGTGAATTGTCTAGTCATTGTTGTGAAGAAAAAGAATATTCACATTTGCACTGAAGCAAAAGGTCTGAACTAAATGATTAAAAGAGAGCATTACCCATTATTTCTTACAGACGAAAACATAGTATCAGAAATGCCAGATGCTAGTCTTCCGTTTCCTGAAATAATAAAACTGATAATTGATTAACGCATTAAAGTTTACATTTCTGAAACAAAAGATAACTGATGTTCTCATATCTGGCAATGATCCTAAAAGCGCAAGTCATAAACTCAGAATATTTGTGACTGAATAATAATTCAAATTTATACAATTCAGTCCACGCTGTCTTCACTCCTGAGGGCAAATGGAGACAACTACAGAAACAGTGAAGAATCTCATGAGAAAAGACAACAGCAAAATTTATATAGACTGTCATCTCTCAGTTTTAGAATACAGGAATACTGCAGTGTGGAGCCCAGCCTATCAGCAGCTCAACTGCTGTTGGGCAGATGGTAGAAAAGCAGAATCAGCTACATTCAACAGAAAGTAAATGAAATCAACAAGGAAGAAATAATACCATGACAGAAACTGTAAAAGACGACCACATTTACAGGCAGGAGACAAAATAGGAATCTAAAACCCAATGGCAAGTCTTCAGCCTGATGTAGAAAGCTGTTGCTAAAGCAGCTGAACCAAAATCCAATGTAGTTCATGAGGAAGGTAGTAAGCAGGAAGAAACCAAAAAAACAAAAAAAAAAATCACATACATTTATAAAACACAAATATGCTAAATTTAAATGTCCAGGAAGATGAACAATGAAATGTGTCATAACCAGTCCTGCTTCAAAAAATACAGACTGCGCTAACTGTGACAGCCAAGTTATAGAAAGTGACTCCTGATGATGTATTTCCAGGAGAGGCTCCACAGAAGCAAGACAAAATGGCTAGTATACATAATCCTGTTATTTTATTTATTTATTTATTTTCAGATACGGCAGATCACTCAAAGATATATTTGAGCTTTTATAGCAAGAGAAATTCTAAAGTCTGAAAATGTTTATTACGTCATAGGCAGTCCATCACCTGATTAATATAGTAGTGGCTTTGATTTACTGTGATAAAAATAACATAATGTATGTCACCTCACAAATATATGCATTTTCCTACAGCATATATGAGTGTACAGCTTTAAGGCAACTAAGATCCTGCATGTCATGAGCACACAGTTCACATTCAATGACATCTGGATCTCCGGAGCTGTAGGTACCCAGCTCTGAGTAAAAAATTGATCCAATGTCTTCTGATGGGGCTATGTCTTCCCTTACAAAAACCATCAGCAATGTTTTTCCTACAGCTCCAGAGAACCAGATATAGCAATACTGCTCTTTACACAGAACACTAATCAGCATTCTTTGGAAAAGACACATAGGTGTTTAGTAGGCTAACGACCACAAGGGCCTTTATAAGCCTAGCCATGCATCCCAAATATCTGACAAGTTCTGGTACCCTTGATAAGTGTAAGCAGGGACTTGGGAGATGAACCATTTACAAGCAGGGGCCTGGGAGATGAACCATTTACAAGTTGCCTGTGTCCACTAGAGACATACGTGCCAAACCAGGGATGAATTTCCTGTTCCCCATCCAAATGTCTGAGTTACACTTGAATTTGGTTAGGGAGGAACTCTGCTTCACATGGATGGGGACCATATTCCAGAGACGAGGTAGCCTCTGAGATACATACCTGTCTCTCAAGCAGGTCCTATTTATATCACAGGCAAGTCTTTAGAATGGGTAATATGGTGCTGTTTGTTTTGTGAATATGCAGGAGGTCCATCAAAGTGGGGTCTGTGCCTGTATGCCAGGCATAGATCTTCCTTCAGCAGCCTGTAGGAGACAGAACACTGGGATAGGGCCTTGCGGCAGTCTGCACAGGACAGGTTAGTTATGCCCTGTATTCTTTTAGCGAGGAACCTCTGTGGACATTCCAATTGTTGGATATGTCTGGTTAGGTACCTATCAAAGGGGGCAGTGCACTCAATGAGAGGTCTGATGAATGCTGAATACAGTGGAATAATTACTTCATTGAAAGTAGATGCCATACCTTTGTTAAGTTGCGCTACACAGACACATGATAGTCAAAGGCTAGATTACTGTCTAAGTGTGCCCCAAGTCCCTGACTACTGGGTCAACTCTAAGGGGAGTGTCGTCAATATGACAGTTACCAAGGGGTGAATGACTTCCTAAAGGATAGTATTATGCATTTCTTGGAATTAAATTTTAGTCCATGGCTCTGACACCAGTGGTTTGTCTGTGTCAGCCCTTCCTGGTGAACATTTGTGTCAGTGCGAGATTCGATTACAGCTGCTAATTTGCAATTATCTGCAAATTTAGTCTGCCAGAAGCCACTAACATTGGCCTTGATTTCAGAGAAGTAAATGCCAAAAGTAGCAGCTCAAGGACCGATTCCTGAGGGATAACACTTGTGACTGGCCTCTTTACTGAAGTGGACTCCCCAATTCTAATTTCCTTAGTCCTGTCTGTGAACCAGCTGGCTTATGGGTTTGTACCTAACCTTTTGAGTTTGTCAACAATGCCTGAGTTGGGTATTGCATTAAAGCCTTGGCCAGGTCATGTTAGGCAGTGTGAACCACTTTGCTCTCATCCATTGCTTTGGTAACCTTCTCAAAGAAGTCTATCAGGTGGAATAGGCCTGACCTGCCCTTGAAGAAACCAAACTGGGGTGGGTCCAGTGTCTGGAAGTTTACTATATCATTACTGATCATTTTCATGATCATTTTTTCCATGGCTGTACATATGACTAGTGAGACTTATGGGTCTGTAGATGGCCCACCTTTGTGCAGAGGGATGACTGTTGCTGTTCTCCATTCATGAGGCACAAAGTCTGTATGGAGGCTACAGTTAAATAGCAATTCCAGACAGCCTGATATGTCATGTTTCATGCTATTTAGAGGGCATCTTGGGATATTATCTGGCCCCACTGATGCAGTGTTCTTGGCTTTAAAGTGAGCATTAAGGACCTGTTCCCTAGTGATAGTGGGGGGGGGGGGCATTTGATGGTATTTCCTGAGGGAAGGTTGAGGGGATGAGAGGAGTAAAGTTGGAGCTGAATTTATCAGCCAGTTTTTATATCTTCTGGTTCAATATAGGTGGCTCCATTTACAATGAGCTCTGCACACAACTGTGTCTTGCCTTTGAGATTAAGGACATAGCTAAAGAATGCCTTCTGGTTGTCCTTGGCCTAGGAGGCCAAATTTACCTCAAATTTGGCTTTGGTATACTTTACTTGTCCTCCGAGTTGTTTGTTTAGTTTGTTGAGAGTGCTTTTATCCTGCTGGGTGCTGTACCTCCTAATTTTTGCCATGATTTTCTTCCTTCTGTTATACAGCCTACTGATTATGTGATTCCATCAGGGTGGCGTTTTTTTTTAGTTAGTTCTGTACTTCTTCCTGGTGGGTACAGCTGTCTCTATACAGCTATTAATATGCTTGTACAGGATTTCTGTGAACAGTTTTGTATAGGCAGCAGTGTCCTCAGGGTTTATGGGAGCTTAAAATGTGTCGGGTTATTACTTAATAGCTGGAAGTTAGCCTTAGAGGAGTTTCTAAATATTCCGGAGTTAGCTGGGGGTCCAGGTTTTATTTTTACTTCAAAGGAGACCATTTTGCGTTCTGACCTTACCAGGGAAGACATTACACTAGGGTGTGTGCAGCACTCCCATACTAGTGAGGACCAGAACCAGTATGGTTGCACCCCTGGTTAGTGTACTGACAATCTGGTCCAGGGAGTTTCTGTTTACAAAATCCAGGAATCTCTGTTCCTGTATGAATATGGTACTGGGTTGGATGGTGAGGGTTTCTAATATGTTTAAATACATGGAATGGGTTTCGTGGGTCATAGAGGAAACCTATAGCTTGCAAGGAAATGGTACTGGATTTTGCGTAAGGTGACTTGAAAATGGAGTCGCTTAAATGCATTGTCCTGTCTGACCAGCCTTAAGGTATATTTATTTTTGATGTAAGAGACACCTCAACCTTTAGTCCTTATCTGTGTAGTAGCTGGTCTACATGTGTGGAATGCATTATAACCTTGCACTTTAAACCATGTCTCAGTGACTGCACAGATGTCAGCATTCTCTATAGTAAAGAGAGCTTCTAGGGAGTGGATTTTTTTGTTTAGACTTCTAGCATTGAGTAGTAATACCTTTAGATTTTCTTGGTTTTGATTTAGTATGTCGGAAGTACTTTCAGTTTGGCATTGCTTAAAAAAGCATTATGGGAGAGACAACGTTTTAGCTAATATTCGAAAGCCTAGTGGGGACAGGTGCAGACCATCCTTGGCAAATAAGCGTAGTCTGTTGACCATCTACTTCCATGCTGACAAATACTGCGCCCCCTTAGAATGACACCAGAAACTAAGCCAATTATTAAAGCCAGTCATCTTTTGTTCATATTGTGGCATCATTCTTGGAGAAAGTAAAATGCTGCTCCATACTAGGCTCATACCAGCCTGGGACACATATTCTGAGAGCTCCATGATGTCTCTCTTCGTATAGTCTACGAAGGTACATCTCAGGTCATTTACACCAAAATGGAATATGACAGAGTCATACTGGTACTTGTGTGTGCGTGTCTGTGTGATGTGACAGATCCTAGCCCCTGAGAAGCAACTGACTGACTTTCTCCTTACTTAGCCTGGTGAGAGGGACAGCAGTGTGTCTCAGATGGAGTCTCCAATGACCAGAATGTTGTATTGTGTGATGGCTTACCTTATAGGCTTAGAAATACAGGCTCCATGAGATGTGGCTCTATGTGTTAATGTGGGTGTTGTTTTGAAAGAGTGCATTTGGGGCTGCTGAGGGTATTTGTTATGTGTACTTCATCTAGGAGGTATTTGGTGTTTAGGAAGGTTACATTTAAGTGCCTCAGCATATGTGGGTCTATATATCCTCTCTGAATTGGGTGTGATGGGTGCAGCATGTGTACTACCAACAACCTTACTGACATAAGGAGTACTTTTATGTGACAGCTTTGCCTCCAGTGGCATTGTATAAATACATATCTTAGATACCATAGCAGTTCATTTGAGAATTAACTGGTTGTCATTAAACATGAGGCAATTTCTACATTGCCTCTGGATGCCTATAGCCACCAAGCTGGTAACACAGGTAATGGGAAATTTTATATCCATGGCAACAGACCCTTTTTCATTGATTAGGCAGCTGGAGTGAGACTATAAAGCAGTGTCAGGACTATCTGGTTTGCAACTCTGGGGACAGTGGTGATCATTGCAAACTAGTTGTCCTGTGTGCAACTAGGTATTGGTGAAATTTCAATCGTGCTTTTATAGGAAAAATATCACTCAAGGTGTCTATACAGAGCACTGCCAAACACTTGAGGGGAAACTAATAAACAGACTCTGAAATTTTAAGGATGACGTATTTATGCAAATATTCTAAACACAGAAGCAAATCAAGCAGTACTTACTGAAAACAATGAATTAGCTTGTCAAGAATGATAAAAAGAGGGGAGTCATGTGAATGGCTACTACTAGTGCTGGTCTCACCACAGCTTTACTCTGCTGGGATGCAATACTCCTTTGCTTCTTTTCTCACCAGAAGCAAAACTTTAGCACCAATCCCAAGATGAGAAACAGCCCACAGACTGTTTAGTGATCCATAGTCTTGTTCCAGATAATGCAAGGGTCTGTAGGCTTGTTGTTGCTTTTTCCTAATAGATGTCTTGAACAGCAACCAGCCCAATCGGGAATGTCAAATACACAAACTGACTGTACACCCAAAAACTGTCAGGAATCAATGCACTCTGCTCCTTCTCTCACCAGGTGCAGAATATAAGCACAAATTCCAAGTTGCCACCTATGAAGCAGTTATTAGGATTTCTGGTGATCAGCAGAATCCAGGAAATAATGTCCCTGTGCTCCTTCTCTCACCAGGAGAAAAGAGAAAAGAGAAACACTAATCCCAATATGACCACTGAGAAGCATAATGTGGACTCTCCAACAATTGCTGGTCTTGCAATAGATGTTTAAAGATAAGATGAAGCTCCTTCTCTCACCAGGAGAAAAGAGAAACACTAATCCCAATATGACCACTGAGAAGCATAATGTGGACTCTCCAACAATTGCTGGTCTTGCAATAGATGTTTAAAGATAAGATGAAATAATGAGTTAATACCCTAAGCAGTGCAGCGTACACTAAGCAGTCAGACATGAAAAAGGGGGTAACTTAAGCTTTAGTTATCTAAGCGGAGAGCTACTAATTTTAAAAGAGCAAAATAGCTTGAAAGGGGGTGGGCACTTTGGATTCTGGTTTTATGGAATACAGTGGGATGGCCAATAAATTTAAATAGCTGAAGGGGAGTGATTTCACAAAATTATAATTTTGTGCTTACTCACAATAGCCGATAAAAGGGGAGAGGGACGGAGACGTGGTCAAATTAACATAAGGGACAGGCAACTAGAAAGACAGTTATGTTTAAGAACACAGCAGCACCAGGGTGTGAAAAAATTTCTGTGCGACTCAGAAGAGACACAGCTGTAGCCTCTTTCCTAGTTTTAATATGCAATTAAAAGCAGAATACAAGCAAAACATGGTGTAAATAAAACAAACCACAGTATACAAAATACAAGAAAGCAAAAGTAAAGTAACATTTCCCTCACAGCAATGTGTGGCACAGTCTGGGTGAGCTTTTCCAGTAAAACAAAATAAACACAAATCTATTCGGGGAAACAATGACATGCTCCATGGAGATACTGGCCCACTACAAAGTTTCCAAAACAAACTATTAGAAAACCAGCCTAGTCTTCACATCCAATATAAAAGTATGTGAAATAATGCTTTTCAGCTATAACTCTTTGTGGAACAGTTCCTAATTTTGCTTTGCCAAAATTACAGTCCATGCAAGAATAACAGGGTTAGTCATGCATTCAGTATTAAGATTTCAAAGCAAAAATATACTAAAATAAATTTCCCTAGAAGACGCCATTAACCAATTTAACAATACACCCACAAATATCATAAACAATAGCCTCAATGAAAAGAAAATTGAGACATAAATCAGCTTCTTTGTTAATATCAGACAATAAATGGTTAATGAAACTTGCAAATTCCACAAGGAAAAAAAGATCAATTACAAACAACTTTACAATACACTAAGTGAAAAAGATGGCTCAGTGTGATGAAAAGTATTATTTCATAACACTACAAACCACAAAAAGTCAACTCCAAAGCAGGTTTGCAAGAGCTTAAATGCTCTGCTAACTGTGGAGATAAAAATCACTTGCAATTCCCTTCCCAAAGAAGACAACCTAATATACAGCATGTGAATGAAATCAATGCCTAATACACACAGCAACATCAATTAAAAAAACAAACAATACCTTCCCTGTTCAGTATGCACAGCAAACTATCTCAATACAAAGCAATAATCAGCAGTCATTACATTACATCACAATGAAAAAAGCATAACAGACTCAAAACTTATTCTTGAATGTAAATAAAACCAAAACATTGGCATTTTGTCCTAGCTTACCATTGACATCATTCTTCAAAATAAAACACAAAACATTCTTACAGAACACACACACACACACTAATAGCTCCTTAATACATTCTCCATCATTAGTAAATCCACTGAAACATAAAAGCATATTTTAGTAAGCTTTATTGTTCCAAAATAATTATCTCAGTTAGTGAAGTTACATAAAGGCAAACCTAACATGGCAAACTACAAAACAGTTATATACAGTACTAAGCAGAACATTGGCTAACTTTACTTCATACAATTGTCATCTCAAATTGATACTCTGCAGAACAATCTCTAACTCTGTGCAGTTTTCTCGCAATCTCACATGCAGTATTTTTTATTCTGTATAACACTTTATTCATTACAGAACTTGTAATAAAAGCAAAGATAACATAAAATGGGTAGATTGTTCAAGTTTCTAATGCTTTCCCTAGGCAAACACAGTTCCATAATATGTCTTTCTGTATAACAAAATAGAAATGTGTCTCTTTATCTAAACTTGCAACATGCAGCTACAATGTCTCACGGAACACAAATATATTTTCTGGCCTAGCCTGCCTAGGAATAAATAATACACAACTAAAACAAAATAAAATAAAATAAAATAAACAACCAAAAGACAAGTAATCCAGTAGAATCCAGAAGTATTTTATTCACTCTCTGACGTCTCGGCTGGAATGCCTTCAAAGGAGAAAACACACCCAAATTAACACTCCATATAAATAGCACAATCAATTATTCAATAAAAATGCAATTAACGAAAATCACAAGAATTATTAAAGGAGAACTCCCCAATTAAGTTCAGAATTCATACCTTTAGACATAAGAATATCAAATTTAAGAATATAGATAGCTTCTTTATATAAAGGTTTATCCTTAAAATAAGTGTCAGTAAATTCACAATTATTACCATCCACTTTTTCTAAAATGGTGCCTTGTAAACCCACAGATGAACCCTGATGTGCTTGATGAAAATGAACTGCCACAGAACAAGTTTCTTTAAAGTTTTCTATATCTCTTACATTGAACGCTCTCTGAGACTGACCAATATAAAATGTGTTACATGAACATTCAAGGGCATAGATTATACCACTGGTATCACATCTAAAAAAACGTTTCACTGCAAATCTACATCCACCAATATTCCCAAAACTATTCACAATATGTTTACAAGCCTTACATCTATTACATACATAGGTGCCAAAGTTACATCTCAAATTATATACATTAACATTAGGCATTATACATTTACCTTTCACTAGAAAGTTTTTTTAAACTTTTCCCCACCCTAAATGAGAATTTAAGTTGCTCAGTTAACCATAACTGAGAATCTCCATTACATTGCATGTACTGCCAACAGTATTTAACCAAACCTGTTAGAATGTCACTAAAGCAACTATAAGTAGATACAAAATAAATCTCAGTCTGACTTCCATCATATGTATTTCCAACTTTTTTGCACATGGGGTAACTGTCTCTCTCCCTCTTTTTTATTTTGGTAACTGCTCTGTCAATAACCGAGCTATTATAGTCCCTAGATTCAAACATTAGGCTTGTTCTCAGCATCTCCTCCTGAAGTTCTACAGGGTCATTACATAACCTACTAATCCACAACATTTTCCCATAGGTGAGGGCTTCAATAGTATGTGTGTGTGTGTGTGTGTGGGGGGGGGGGGGACAACTGGAAGCTTTTAGATATTGGTTAATTCGATCAAATTTTCTATGTACTTTAGTATGTAACCCTCTAGGCCCAGAAATATCCAATTCGGCATCCAGAAAGGACACTTTTTTGCCCCTCTGTATGCCATAAAAAGACAAATTGAATCTATTGGACTGTATATGCTCAATAAATTCATCCACATTCTCTTCTCCCCCATCACACAGAAAAATTAGATCATCAATAAACCGAGCATAGAATTTAACATGCTGTATATAAAATGATGATCTGTATATACACTCCAGTTCAAATAACCTCATACTCAGGTTGGCATATGCAGGGGCAAATACTACCCCCATAGCCGTGCCTTGTTTCTGTTGATAAATTTCCCCATTAAATTCAAAATTTTTTTTTCTAAGCAGAAAGTTAACAATTCCAAAATATACTCTGTGGCAGGAGATTCATCCATAAAAAAACTAACAGCTTCAATACCAGAAGTATGAGCAATATTTGTATACAGACTTGTTGGCATAGGCAGGGGCAAATGCTGCCCCATAGCCGTGCCTTGTTTCTGTTGATAAATTTCCCCATTAAATTCAAAATTTTTTTTCTAAGCGGAAAGTTCAATTCCAAAATATACTATGTGGCAGAAGATTCACCCATTAAAAAACTAGCAGCTTCAATACCAGAAGTATGAGCAATATTTGTATACAGACTTTGCACATCCATAGTGACAAAGTACATGTTCCTATTAATTTCCACATTATTAATTTTCTTCAAAAAATCAAAGACATATTTAATATATGCCGGTAGCAACATCATCTTGGGTAGTAACAGCTGCTGTAACAAACATCCAATATTATGAGCAAAGTATTTTGTCCCCGATACTATGGGGTGTCCAGGTGGGTTCAACAGACTTTTGTGTATTTTGGGCAAACAATAAAAACATGCAATGTCAGCACCATCCACACCAAAGTTCTTTTTAGCATCATCAGAGGAAATATACCCCAGTCTTACACCCTTTCCAATCAGGTCCAAATACTCACTAACAGCTGACCTGTACACAGAAAAAGGGACCTTCAGATAAACATTGTCATTGTTTAGGTGTCTATAGCACAAATCCAAATACTGGGTTACATCCATAATAACAAGTTTGTTGCCCTTATAAGAGGGCTTAAAAATAAGATTCTTGTTATAACTGAGAGCTACCAGAGCAGGCCATTCAGCTTTTGTTAAATAATATATGATGTTATTAACATTCCACATAAACTTATACATCTCCTGTTCCACTGAAAACTTTAACATCTTGTACAATTTTAACACCTTTTCATTGTTAAAAATAAGAACAAACTTGATTTTTGCGGAAATTATGCTAGTAACAAATACATAATAAGCATTAGGTGTTTCATCTGATACACAAGAATAAAAGTTATCCATATCTGAATCAGAATCAATATCATCTGAATCATAATCTAAAGATGTCATCTTACCATTAAACAATACTTTAAGCTGCAGTTTCCTAATAAATCTAAAAATTTCACACTTTAACTCATGAATATGTGGCATAACAGTAGGAATGAATTTAAGTCCACATTCTAAAATGGCCTTTTCACAATCATCAAGAACATAACCAGACAAATTAACAATATATGAATGACAGTTACCATTTACCCCTTTTCCGTTGTGGGACCTGCTGGGGTTGTTGTTGTCAGTGTCCATTATGTTGTCCCTCTCTCTGGCATTTCTTGCTCTGTGGTCCCCCATATCGAGTATTTGTGCTGTTCCCAAGGTTCTGTTGATGCTGAGCCCCATCCTGGGGTTCAGGAAGTGGCGGAAAGTCATTTTTATTCACAGCTCTTCTCCAGAGGAAATAAAACTAGTGGAAGCATGTGCAGAAGGAAATGAAGATTGTTCTCCATCATTATTCCCCTGCTTAAATGAAACTCATCGTAAAACTTTCTTCCGGCGAGTCCTGGACAGGAAGGGTGTAACATTATCGTAGTCGCGGGTGTCACGAGTCAGTGTATGCAGTTTTCTATCCAAAATTTCCTTCTCATAATTCTGTAATTTGACATTAACATCTTTTAAGATTTTAGCAAGAAGTTCTGTGTTCATTTTAGAAACCAGATCATTACGTGTAGAGCTAATTTCTGTATGTAGTTTGTTGTTGTTTCACCCTATCGCGGTCAATCAATATAGCAATCCATTCTAAGGTGCACTTGTGTGCCACACACACACACACGCACCTTTTATGAAATGCAACATCTATTTCATTGTTCATATCAAAAGGGGATGCAGGATCCTTATATGCCCTTAAACCACAGGGGTGATATCAAGCTCCACATACTTATTCAAACTATGTAAGTTAAGCAACAAAGAAGTTTCCTTAAAGAGCAATTTCTTTAAGGAATCACACAGTACCTTAGTTTCAGGATTCAAAGCTGCATCAAATCTTCTGCCCACATTAGAGAAGAGATTTGGAAGACGATGGTTGCGAACAGATTCCGACTTGTGACACATGCTAGATACCTCTTCAGGCCCACTACCGGATCCAATAACAGCCTCAGAAGTTTGAACACGGCCATTCACTTGCCTCAAATAACTGTCCATAGGACGTTGCTATGAATCCGGTTGGTTTCCATGAAAAATCCTTGGAATATCCACATTAGGGTCACTGGCCATGCCAAAATAATACACAAATAAAATAAAATAAAATAAAATAAAGAAACAACCAAAAGACCAGTAACCCAGTAGAATCCAGAAGTATTTTATTCACTCTCTTCACTCTCTGACGTCTCGGCTGGAATGCCTTCAAAGGAGAAAACACACCCAAAAAACATTCCATATAAATAGCACAATCAATTATTCAAAAAAATGCAATTAACGAAAATCACAAGAATTATTAAAGGAGAACTTTCCAATTAAGTTCAGAATTCATACCATTAGGTATAAGAGTATCAAATTTAAGAATATAGATGGCTTCTTTATATAAATGTTTATCCTTAAAATAAGTGTCAGTAAATTCACAATTATTACCATCCACTTTTTCTAAAATGGTGCCTTGTAAACCAACAGATGAACCCTGATGTGCTTGATGAAAATGAACTGCCACAGAACTAGTTTCTTTAAAGTTTTCTGCATCTCTTACATTGAACGCTCTCTGAGACTGACCAATATAAAATGTGTTACATGAACATTCAAGGGCATAGATTATACCACTGGTATCACATCTAAAAAAACGTTTCACTGCAAATCTACGTCCACCAATATTCCCAAAACTATTCACAATATGTTTACAAGCCTTACATCTATTACATACATAGGTGCCAAAGTTACATCTCAAATTATATACATTAACATTAGGCATAATAAATTTACCTTTTACTAGAAACTTTTTAAACACACACACACATACACACACACTAATAGCTCCTTAATACATTCTCCATCATCAGTAAATCCACTGAAACATAAAAGCATATTTTAGTAAGCTTTATTGTTCCAAAATAATTATCTCAGTTAGTGAAATTACATAAAGGCAAACCTAACATGGCAAACTACAAAACAGTTATATACAGTACTAAGCAGAACATTGGCTAACTTTACTGATACTCTGCAGAACAATCTCTAACTCTGTGCAGTTTTCTCGCAATCTCACTTGCAGTAATTTTTATTCTGTATAACACTTCATTCATTACAGAACTTGTAATAAAAGCAAGGATAAAATAAAATGGTACACTGCCCATGTTTCTAACTGCTTTCCCCAGGCAAACAAAGTTCCATAACATGTCTTTCTGTATAACAAAACAGAACTGTGTCTCTTTATCTAAACTTGCAACATGCAGCTGCAGTGTCTCACGGAACACAAATATATTTTCTGGCCTAGCCTGCCGTAGTAATAAATGCCTGAAATATAGAAATCCATTTTGACAATTGTAAAGTTTAAAATAACTCTACCAGAGAGAATCGCTCAAGAACAACACACACTGCTAGTGGTCATTATGAACAGCAAATTAAAACTTGACTGTCATTTAAATCATGTTATATCTAAAACAACTCAAAACTAGGTATGCTGTATAAATCAAAACCCTACCTGAATGAGCAAGCAAAGACAGCACCCAGCACAACTCTTATTACTCCTTAGTTTGACTAAGGGTCATACTAACAATCATACAGAAAACACAATTACATAAGCTTACATGGATATATCATAAAGTAGTCAAATCTGCAGCAAATCTTCCAAATAAGGAATTCTACTGTCCTGCATTAAAAAACTATATTGGCTAAAACTACAAACACATAAAAAAAGCATTCAACTAAAAGTAATTCACAACATTCTATTTAAACCAGTGCCCCCCCTCAAAAAAAAAAAAAAAAATCAACAAACTGATCCCCAAGCATATTATCCTTCAAGGTCACCATGACCTCAACATCAATGCAAAATAATATCTGAAAACTCAGATAATCACTATAGAGTCTCCTTGTACTCTGTTTCCATTGCTAAATTATTGAACTCCACTCCAATTGTTGTTCTTCTTCTTTCGGCTTTTCTCGATTAGGGGGTCGCCACACGGAACTCCGGTCCGCTAATGATTGGCAGTAGATTTTTTATGGTGCCGAGGTGCCAGCTCGACAGCCAATCTTCAACGAAGGCACGCCCATTCACGCATGTCTTTCGAACACCACTCGACCGCGGGGAGGACATGCAGACTCCACACACAAGGCGCTCCAGCAGGGAATCGAATGGGAGAACATCTTGCTGTGAGGCGACAATGCTACCGCTGCACCACCGCGGCTTACTTTTCAAAAAGAATAAATAGTTAAAAAATTTTCCAGAAAGATTAACACAACATCACACAGAGAAATGGAACTGTCAGTTATACAACTAGTACGTCTAAATACTCCCAATCCATATATATATATATATATATATATATATATATATATATATATATATTTTTTTTTTTTGTATGAAAAGAACAGGCTCAAGCACTGCTAAAATTAACTCACTTTCCAAATGATACTATCTCATTGGGTACTACTAACTTTCTGTACTATCCCTTTTCTAGTTCCTCTTCTTATTTCCATCATAACCATCTCTCCTTCACATCAGGGCCTGAACAGACTGTTTATAGAATATCATAATAATTTAAGTATATACACTGCAATAATATAAACTTTGTTTATGAATGTTCTAGTTATTGTGTTATCAACTGTGCATTGTTTTGTCTTTTTTCCTGAACCTCTGAAAAGGAGCCTTCCCAGCTCAGTTGGACTTTTACGCTCAACAAGCAAAACAGTAATTAGCATAGCTATCAATCTCCCTCTTATAATGTGGAACTAATGGACAAAATGTGGAACACTTACCTAACAGTGTCAACTAAGATGCTCAACAGATAGTTAAAATGTATTGATATGTTGATGAATTAACATGATTCATTACTATTTACCTAGAAATATCAAACACATTCTTAACACTAAATATGTGACAGACAGATATACCTATATCATGAAATTAGAATCAGTTCTCTCATATGACAATATACAAGACATACAACTGGTTGTAAGCACACACAATTCCCCTCTCACATAAGATAACGTCAAGATACATAAACCCACATAATGCAGAGGTACTCACAAAGAGCCTACCAAAAGACCAGAGACCTCCCAAGTACAAACAACATACACATACTGGTGCACGAACAGAATCCACCACTACACATAACAACACACACATCAGTGTCTCAGCCATTAAGCTCCTAAGGCAAAACACCTCAAAACTTAAAGTTCTGGTCATAGGCGACTCAATAGTGAAACACACAGATGTCCCCCTCACCTGACTGAACAAGAAGAAAGTCACGGTCAGCTGCCTGTCAGGTGCCAGGATTCGTCAAATCACACATGCACTCAAGTCACTCAGCAACAAGTACCATTATGACTCTGTCACAGCACATGCTGGTGTGAATGACTTGAAACGTACCTCTCTGGACTACATGAAGAGAGACATGACCGAACTTTCAGATTATGTATCCCAGGCAGGTACGTCCCTAGCCCTAAACAACATTCTAACTTCACCTAGGATGATGCCACAATACAGTCAAAAATGATTTCAATAATTGGCTTAGATTCTGGTGTCACTCCAGGGGGAGTCATGAGAATACATGGTCAACAGTCCTTGCTGCTTTACCAGACATGGCCTTCACCTGTCTCCTCAAGGCTTTCAGATACTGGCAAAGACCCTTGCCTCCTCCATAGTGTCTTTTTAGGCAATGTCCAAACAACAAAACTTCCTACATAAAAAATACACTAAAGAGAAACTCTAGGTCATGCTGCTTAATGCTACTAGCTTAAATAGTAAGCTGCACTCCCTGGAAGCACTCCTCACCTTGGAAGGTGCTGACGTTTATGCAGTCACTGAGACTTGGTTCAAGGTCGCTGAAAGCACACTGGCCATACAAGGCAACAATGCCTTTTACACATTCAGACCCCAAAACAACTGTGAAAGAACCACAGGTGGAGACATATCCATCTTCATTAAATCCAAGTACACCACGGTACTGGTGAAACAGTACGACTCTCTTGAGCTACTCCAGGTCAAATTAACTATAGGCAAAACACCCCACCACATCACAGCTATCTATAGATCTCCTACCATGAACCAGGAGAAGCACACCGCCTACCTGGACTTGCTAGAGTTGCTCAGTATACAGCCAAACACCTTAATCATGGGAGATTTCAACTATCCTTACATCAATTGGTGACTTACAAAAGCACAAACACAATCACTATGATGTTCCCGGAGTTTGTTAATTCAAATGCCATGGAACAGTTGGCCCACACCCCAACAAGGGGCTCAAATGTCCTGGATCCAGTGCTCACCAACATTGGGGGGGGGGGTCAATGCACTACCCCTGTGTGTTGGGCTCCCTGGTAAGGTCAGACCATAAATCTGTTTTGTTTGAAGTAATGCTCAAACCTGACACCCCCACAGGAATAAAAAAACTGAAAAATTTCTCCAAAGCAAACTATTGCCTACTAAGAGATGGTATAAAAAGTTTCAAAGCCCCTGTCAACACAGCCAAAAATGACTCCTATGCAGAGTAATGCCTTTAACAGACACTTAAATAAATGCAGTGACTTGGTTGCACCCAACAAGAATAAAAACGGGTCTTCCCGAAAAAACAAGCCACTCTGGTGGACCATAAGTATAAATAAGCTATACAACAAAAGAAAGAAACTCATATCTAAAAACAGTAGGGAACTTACTCAACACTGGAAGAATACCCTCCACAGCTTGGACAAGCAAATCAGATATCTTAAGTCCTCTAAGGCTAGCTATAAGTCTAAATTAGCATCCCTAGCTAAAGACAATCATAAGGGATTATTTAGCCATGTCTGAAACCCAAAAAGGAATGCCCAGCTGTGTGCCAAACTTATAGCTGACAGTACCACTGACACTGAGCCTGAGAAAACTGCCAACCTGCTAGCTGACAGATTTGGCAATAATCCCCCCCCCCCCGTTCCTGCCAGACATACCCCAAAGCAGTCCTGACACCAGTCCTCTACCAAGTATCTCTAAAGAAAAGGTCATACAAGCACTCTCCAAGGCCAAAACCATGGCCTCGATGGGACCAGATAACATCCCAAGCTTCTTACTAAACAATCTAAAACAAGACCTAGCAGAACCACTCAGCAGTCTCTTTAACCAAAGCCTGAAAACTGGCTTTGTCCTGGCAGAGTGGAGAACAACAGTAATCCCCTTTCACAAACGGGGTCCATCAACTGACCCTGGGAACTACTGACCCATAAGCCTAACCAGCCTTATCTACAGGGCCATGGAAAGAATCATCATGGACCTTATCTACAAGGACATAGGCAACCCTCAAACCTTGAACCAAAACACGCTAATACTGCTTTAATATTTACACAGATTTTTAATCATTTTTAACTCTTAATTAGTCAATTGGTAATTAATTTTACAGTGAAGTGATTTCTTATAGAAGTGGACTATGTGTGGATTTCTTTAATTCTGAGGGAAATCCGATCTGTGTTCTGATGGAAAGCTAATAGAGAATTGTGAGCTTAAATTAACTGTGTCTGTGGTGACTTCAACACCGGTGTTTGTTGGCTTCCTTTCTGGAGTTGGTTATCCACAGCCCTGAGGTGGATTCTGTTTTTGAAGTGTTAATAGTTATGTTTTGTGTTTCACCTTTGCCATCCTACTTGTCCATTTGGTTTGGTTTTGTTAAGGATAGATTTTGCTAAACCTAGTAGACTTCTTTGAGAATGTCACCAAAGGCCTGAATAAGATCAAAACAGTACATACTGCCTATTTTGATTTAGCCGAGGCCTTTGACACAATCCCCCATTCAGGTATCATACAGAAACTCTCCCAGCTAGAGATTAACCCATACATTACTAGATGGATAGCACCTCCATCAGTAGACCAGTTACCAGTGGAGTACCACAAGGACCTGTGTCGGGCCCTCTACGGTTTGGAATCTATTTCTCTGAAGTCCAGGCCAAGGTAGATGGCCTGTGGCTTACCAAGTTTGCAGATTACTGTAAACTGGGTGCAATCAAAGAGTCCCCTGACGATGTTACCATATTACAGAAAGGGCTGACACAGACAAATGATTGCTGCCAAACTCATGAACTAAGACTTAACACAAAAAAATGCCTCATTATCCCCTTTGGCACAGTAAAAGCCCCTACTAATTATGATACAGATAGCACCCCCTCTAAGCTCAAACTCGTACGATACTTGGGAACACAGGTTGATAGAAATCTAAACTTCAATCACCATGTGTCCGTAGCGGTAAGAAAAGCATTCTACATTGCGCATCTCATAAATAAGGGCATTGCATCCAAAACCAGGGAGGTTATAGCTCTGCTTTACTTGACCCTTATCAGACCACTAATTGAGTACAATGCTCCCCTTCTGTATGTACCTCACCAGACACCCACAGCAACTGGAGACACCACAAAGGTTTCCAACCAAGAGAATCTAGGGCCTCCAAAACATAACATACATGGAAAGACTAAAAGCCCTGCCACTACACTCTGTATCGTACAGGCTGCTGAGAGGTGACCTGTGTCTAACCTACAGAGCAGTCTCGGACCCTGCCCTAATGGAAATGCTGCACATCCACAAATCAAATGGGACAAGAATAACTCGCTCCAGGGATTGGAACCTAGCCTGTGACATTAACAGAACATTCTAGAAAGACAGATATATGTCCCAGCTATTGCTGTTCCTCTAAAATAAGCTCCCACTCCATGTGAAGCAGAGGTCCTCAATGACCCTATTCAAGCGCAACCCTGACAACTGGATGGGATACCATAAATTCACCCTGGGGGGTGGCAACTATGCCCCTCATGGACAGGGACAGTCGGTGCTGATCCCAGAATCGCTCTGCTAACACCAACCATTTAACTATTGTCAATAAGGGTGCACGGGTTATTACACTGCTAGGCTTGTAAAGGCCCTAGAGCCATTAGCCTAGGAGACTCCTACGAACCTAAGACTCTTTCAATTTGTAACTGTGAGGCACAGATGTATACAGATATTTTAGCTAGCAAACAAGCAATATATAACTAGGTCAAAACAGTTTTAATTGCAAATCTAGCACACTTCTACTAAGCAACATATTAAGAAAAATGTGTCTGCTTCTGCAGCAGATAATTCAAAGTATAACGTACATCATTGTGAAAGTTATAAATTCACACCATGCTCAACTTTCCAGACCGTGTTAATTAATGCAACAACGCTCTTTGGACTATCGTTACCAAATCATTGCTATTCTTCTTCTTTCGGATTTTCCCTTTTAAGGGTCGCCACAGCGGATCACCTGCTCATGATTGGAAGTGGAGTTTTACGGTGTCGAGTTGCCAACCCGGCGCGCAACATTCCACGAAAGGTACACACACGCAAACTCACACCTAGGGCCAATTTAGAGCATCCAATACACCTACAGCATGTCTTTGGGATGTGGGAGGAAACCCACGCTACCACAGGGACGACATGCAGACTCCGTACAGAAGGCACTCCAGCCGAGAATCGAACCGGAGAACCTCTTGCCACCAAATCACTGCTTAATGTTCTGTAAACATAAACTGTCACTAACGTTAAATTATGTCTCAATGGCGTCCAGAGTAAGCTAATTAATGCCACTTCATTTGCAAACAGTACCGCAATGTGTATGTATATGCTTTTCAACCAAATTAACGTGTTATGTGATTTTTTTTTTCTGATAATGCTAACAGTAACTTCATTCCAGAACCTTACTTTAATTACTGTGGTGGATGCAATGTCTGTTAACAAACAGTAACCCTTGAACGTCCCACCACAGATTACCACAGTAGGTAGGGCCGCCCAGCCCTTGCGGCAATACTTCAATTTTGTGTGACACAATTAATATTCATATATGTTAATCAACATTAATACAAACTTGACACAGTGGATAAGTAAATACCGAACAGAAAAGTCACACTTAGAACTTGTCATACTTGAAGCAGGTAGGTGGGGAAAAGGGTCTAAAAAGTAAACAGGTAGGGGGGGGGTCTAAAAAGTAAACAGGTAGGGGGGCGGGTCTAAAAAGTAAACAGTTTACTCTCCTCCGACCTATACAGTACTTCTTCTTACTCTTTCGGCTTTGGTTAGGGGTCGCCACAGCGGATCACAGTCTGCTCATGACCTATACAGTACACATACACAAATACCAACTGTGCAATTTACGACTGCAGCGCGACACTTTTCGTACGTATGAGATTACTTTATGGCAGTTTCCAGCATGGAGACCTCATTGCAAAAGGTGGTTGTAAATAATAATACTCAGTTGTCTAGTTCAGCTTTGAACGGAGAGGTATGTGTTCCTACGCCCATTACCAGTCTTATTCCATCTTTTGCAGACGCATGTTCTCTCTTAAAATCGCGGTATTCTTGCTTAGTAGTGGATAAACGCAGAAGACATATAGCACTTTCTCCCATGTATCTCAAGAAGAAAAAAAGTGGTATTGAGGAACAGCTCAATGCTGAGTTACTGAGGTATTCCGAAAGGTAATATGCTTTTCGAATGCCTTTTAAATCAAAAGGCATTTCATCTATAGTGTCTATGCACTTTCTGCATGCTTTGTTATACCTTTCAGAACAATATTGACAAAGGTAGATTCCTTTTAAATCAAAAGGCATTTCATCTGTAGTGTTTATGCACTGTTTGCATACTTTGTTATACCTTTCCGAATAATATTGACAACGGTAGATTATCTATTTTCAGTTTGGCAATTAACGGACGTGTTGCGAAAAAATATTGGGTGTGCTAACTCTTTCTGTATACGAGTTTGTAGTGGTGATTAAATATTCACTGTACAGGGCGGTAGGTGTGGATGAGTTCTGTTTGAAGATATTGATAGAGCACGGCATTGTTACCATAGTTAGCACCTTTCAGTGTTATTTAAAAGGATTGTGGTCATTCCTGTCAACCTGCTAGTGATAGAAATCTGGACAAAGCATAACAAAATTGGAGGAAGGGGCAGAGGCCCAAAAATAGGGACACGTTTTTAATATTGCTAGAAAAACATGATTTGTGCTACCATACGTTTTCTGAAGGATATGAATTCTGAAGCTCAAATTCATGTCGTTTTTTTTTTTTTTACTTCAATCCTTAGATCATCCCAGTGATTTGTCCCCAAAAAAGCACACAATTTTTATGAGGAACAGACCAAAAATATCTGGGCATTCTACGAAAATCTGTAAAGTTGATAGGTATGATTCTGGTCCTTTTTTAGAAAGGGGGCAAGAAGGTGTGTTCTAGCAGTGGAAGGGCTGTGCTTCCTAGACTTTTTGGGAATGTTTATATCACAGAGCTAGTAAGGAGACTTCATCTAGTTAAAGCCATTAATTACGGAGTAGCAGTACCATTCTGATTTTGTCCTTGTAAGGGTAATAAAGGGGTCATGGGCAGTAAATGTCTTTGTCTTGCTTTGGTGTAACAGTATGGCAAGTCTGCTACTGTGTGACATTTCGTGCTTTTAATTTTGAGGAATTTGAGTTGCCCTTCTGAGTGTTAAGTCAGATGCATTCAGGGAGGGAGAAGGGCATTGCCTGTGGTGTATTTTGTTGTCCTCCTTGTTCTTAATTTGTTTGGAAGCAAGGTCTTAAGGATTTCCACTTTGGTGATGTGAAGGTTGCATCTTTATTTTTAGTGTGGTTGTACTTTCAGCCTGGTGTGGCTTTATTTTCCATTGTGTACTGGAGTGGACCAGTGGATTATATGAAAATGATCACCTCCACTCAGAAGTCATTTTTTCCCTCATAAAACTCTATTGTTGTCTATGGATGAAAAATGAAGAGTTATCTTAAGTGGAGGAATGTAAGTATCTCTGGATTTTGTTTACAAGTGTTAGAAGATATTATTCTGGACTTGTCCACCAGATAAGTGTAGCAGTGGCAGTACTGCTGACATACTGAGCTGGGGTGTTGAAGGATGTGAATTCAATATTGAGCCATTCGTTTTAGTTTATTAGCTAGTTTGTTTTCATATTCTCACTTTTTGTCACAAGATGAGATTACAGATACAGCTGGTTGAGAGGATTCATTGCAGTTTACCTGGTTGTGGTCTGAGGGGCTAGCCTGTAGGTTGACAACTGGTTTAAGAATATTAATTTTAAGAATTTAATGTCATGCTGAGTTTCACCACAAGGTGTTGTAATGTGTGAGCCAGTGGAGTGCATTTCTGAGGGGTTTTTTTACCATATTGGAGAAGTTCTATATAATTTAGGGACTGTGGGGGTACAGACCCCCTACAAAAATTCTTAAGTGTTTTTTACTCTGTGGCTTTATTATTCCTGTTTCAAAAGCCGGTGAACAGAAGAAGTCTGGTTCGACTACTGTTGGGTAACCTGATCATGAAGAGCTCGTCGGTCTCAGAGGATCTTTGAGTAGAAACATTGTTCCTCCAGGTTGAGAGGAATTTAAGATGGTCTAGGCATGGTGGGAGGGTGCTACCTGTGTACCTCTCATTGGAGGTGTAACAGGCTTTGCCCACTGGGTGGAAGACTCCTGCACAGATCCAGAATATACTGGTGGGTTTAATCTCTTAGCTTGCCTAGGAATGCTAGCTAATCCACAGGATGATCTGGAAATAAAGAAGTCTGATTTATCCTGCTGAACTTGCTACTGCTACAATATCATTAAGGCTGTGCTTTTAATACGATGGATGGGACCATGTGTATAACGCATGACTTAGATCAGATTAGTAAAGTGTTTGCTTTTCGGTTTCAAGTCATTAGCTAATCTGAGCTTAACCATTATATTTCTTTTAAATTGATGCAATAGCTGTATAAATGTGCTCTTCTGTTCTGGAAAACATAGTCACAGAAACTTGTCCAATTTTTGAAAAAAAAATCAAAGTTGCTTAAGCTCACTACGGATTCCAAAGAAAACAGGAGTAATGTCCAACAGTAATTAGCGTATCCATTATATACTTTTTGATACGAAGGATATAGCCATATACCTGTCAGTTGTCCAGAGTTTTGTAGAATGTCCTTGAAATTTTCTCATAGTTTTGCCCTCCTAATAAAAAATTATTTGTGACTTCCTGCTACATCGAAGATTGCAGTCAGTCAGTAATCCCAGATGTTAGATTTTTGCACTTGTATTGTTAATGAAATACAAAATCTATTACATTTTAACTGAATTAGAATAATAATTAAAAATTGCCGCTGATTTTCTTCCTTCATCTTCCCACTGTTTTTGTCTAGAATTCTCGACGAAGAAGTTGAGGCATAAAAAGTTGCATACAGTTTCTAAGCTAAGAGATCAAGACAATACAGAACCAGAAAGAAAAAAAGTGCTGTGGGTCACACTTAAAACAGGAAGTGGCAATAACATCTGTAAAAAGTTTGCTGTCCTTACAGGGAAAGAAAAATGCTCAAAGACATATTTTTAATATTTTGTTATTAAATGGAATGTCCTGATTATAGCCCCATCTAAGAGTAGGATCTTTCTTTCCACCCTCTAGAGGCCAGGCTTCAGAAAACTAGAATGTATTTGAGAGATTAATTTAGGACTGTGTATTTGAAATGTGGAGGGAGACAGGCTCATAGATGTATATGAGGACATAAACCAAGCTGCATTGTTCACAGCCAACTTATCTGCAGAGTAATGTCAGATATAAGTGCAGTTTCTAGGTTTCAGTAGAGTAGACTGTAATGATGTGGGTTATTTACCTTGAGAAACTCTGTAGTTGATGATTGTAGATACAGTCAACTTTTGAAATGTATGTGTATATAATGTTAAAATGAAAGAAAAGGTAAGTCATGATTTACAGGTGGAATCAAGTGTCGAAGAAATGAAATGCAGTATGATGAACATTGGCAACAGTGCAGATTTAGGCAGGTATACGCTATAAAGGCAAAGGCCTAAAACAACGGAAAAAGTGAATTAAAATGCCATTTTCTATTAAAAAACAAAAGACAAACTTAAAAGTTGGACTACTAAGTGAATGTATGTATTTAGAGAGGAGGAGGAGGAGGTATTTATATCTGCTCAGTTGAAATTGCCACAAAAGTTGGTCTGATCTTATTTCTTTCAAAGGCTAAGTTAAAATAAGTTAAAAGTAGACAAAGCCAAGGTCTTATAGTATCTACTGTGTGTTCATTCAATTTCATTGTATTTTATTTAAAATTGTCTGCTTGGATCATTTACAGTTTCAGTGCAGGAGCTTGTAAAACATCTTACAGTATATAACAGGTTAATGAGGAAATAATTGGGCACACCATATAGGAAAAAAATCTTAGCACAATATTTGAATTACAGAATACTTCATAGTAAGAAAGTAGCAAATCAGTAGTCGAATAGTATAGAACACATTCCAAAATGAAATTTGGAAGAGAAAGTGATGATGAGATTATGAGAGGGGAAAAGGAAGGAGGTAAAAAGATCAAAAACTGAAGGGGAGAGAGAAGTTTGGGAGATATAAGTTAAGTGCAGAGGCAGAGATGTACCATCACCAGAGATTGAGAGAGAGATTTTGAAAATTATAAACAAGCACATCTACAGCATAAGAGTTTGGTATGGGTGAGTGTCTAAGAGTTGAATGAGAGGGTGCTAAAATTAGGTGTTTAAGTGATTCTTCCTGCTCATGTTATACTACAGGTGCAACGCTTAAAAGGGAACCTTTTGAGTTTTGCTTGGATTATTTTAAAACAGCTGTTTTTCTAGAGAAGATGGAATGGATTCCCAGATTTGAGGACCTAGAGTGGAGAAACTGATGTGAGCAGTGCAGCTTTAATTTTATTTTTTGTCGGGTGGTTATGCTGTAGTCAAGGATATATGAAAATAAATGGCCAGCAAGGAAAGCTAAGGGTTGAAGGTTAATTTTGAAAAGTTGGCATCCAAGAAGGTGTTATCCTAAGTGAGATGTTTAACGAATGAGCTTTGTGTTGAACTTGTCAGCAATCTTGTGTCCTGGTGGGGGTAATTAATCTACAGTGTTGGCAGATGTTTCTGAGGCAGAGAGGTTTTCTTTGAGGCTGAATCCACAAGTGGCAGCCTACACTTGAGATGAGAAAGGGACAACCCTTATTTTAATGACCATCTCTCCTTCCGCTGAAGAGATGGAAATTGGGAAGTCTCTAGTTCAAAATACTTGTGAGTTAAGTTTTGGTCTAGGTTTTGTCCTTGGTGTTGGATGTTGAGGTTTTGATTAGGGGAGCTGCTTGCAGGAATCAGTGGGGGTTTAGTTGAGAGAGATCTGCGAGTAACTGAGGACCTCAGTTTGGGGTTAGTACTGAATGTCGTACTAATTGTCTTTTTGTTGTTTGAGTATTTTTTTTTTTTAGTTAGATTGAATAGGGACATGTCCTCTCAAAGATAGTTTTTGATTTCAGAATGGGAGGAATGTGATGTCGTTAGCAAAAAGGGTGATAGGTAAGTAATGAAAGGACAGTGGACAATGCATTCATGAAAAAGGAGACAGGACTGAGCCTTGGGATACACCTGAGTGTATTGAGGTTACACCTGATGAGGAGTTACCAGTTTTGACCATGAATCATCTTTCTGATAGTAAGCTTGTGAATCCTTGTAGAACTTAGTTGTTGATTCTTGCTGTATTAAGTGAATTAAGAAAAGAGAGAGTGGTCCCTTCTAGCAAATGCTTTGGTTAGGTCTGTGAAGGTAGCACCAGTTAATTTCCCTTTGTTAAAGTTTAGGAGGATGTCCTCTCTAAGTGCCTATATTAGCATCACTGTCTTGTTCAGAAGCCATCTTGTCCAGAAGAGAGTAGTCTGTACATTTGCAGATGGTTACAGAGTTGGGTGTAAATTAGCTTTTAAGATTTTGCCAAGGGTGGGTAGGAAGGAGATTGGACAGAATTCAGAGAAGGATGGAGGTTTGGGTGAAATGTTGGCAAACATTTATGTTTGCTTATTTCCAGATGAAGGGTGCAGTGTTCTTGGCAAGGCAGTTGTATAGTTTTCTGAATGGTTAACAGGGAAGTCTCTCTTTCTCTAATGTGAAACAGACCATGGGTGAATGTCCTAGGATGTTGGAGCATCAGAGGGGATTTTAATGACAGGAAGGTGTTGTTTCTTTTCTTGATGGTTTTGAAGTAGAATAGAGGGTGGTACAGAGGGGAGGTTGTAGTATTTGGATTGGGTGGTTGGGGATTTTGAGCAGGTAGGAGGGAGGCTGGAATTTTCTTGGAAAATCATTGATTGAAAGTTGTCTAGAAATGGAAAGCATAGTGTTTGAATTTAGGGAAGTTGAATGTGGTGATTTAGTTAACGAGTTTCCAGAAATGTTCAAGGCTGCTCAGGAAGATTTTTGGTAGGAGACTAGATGTTGGGCTCTTTGCTTCTAGAAGCTTGTTTGTCCAAGTTTCTTACAGTAGTGAATCCATGTTTATTTTGTGAATCATCTTTTTTTCAGGATTTCCAGTCTCTCTCATTATGTTGAGTGGAATAATTTAATTCTTTAGTGAGCTGTTTGTGGGAAGCTTTATTGAGTCAGGTGATTTTTTTTTTCAGGAGTGTTTTGTTTTGTTGAACCAAGAGGAAATTGTAAATACTGAAATGGCAAGAAAGGCGCCTCGAATGGAGGCAATGGTATACCAGTTTGTATTTGTTAGTTCATTGTGTATTGTCTGAATCTTTTTAGAGAAGAAGGTGATGGGTGTTTCTTATTGTGAAAGTTTGAATGCAGTGTTCACTGTTGGAGAGAGGAAGTACTTGGATAAAGAAGAAAATATTATATGAGTTGGTGGTAAAGAGTGGTTATATGAATGGAAGTTTAACATAGTGGGTTCTTGAGTGAATTGAGAGCCAAAGGGAAGTTTAGAAGTCCATTGTTTCAGATTACAATGATATTGGGAGGTTGATGCTGAAGCTTTTTTTTAATAGTTTTTAGTTGGCTTGAAATACAGTTGAAGGTTCTGTAAAAGCAGCTTGAATTTCTGTGGGTTACTGGGGTTGGGTGGAATAAAAACTAAGGCTAGGCTAAGTGATTAGCAATTTGTAGTTGTGATTGGTGATGAATTTGCACCGATTTTACTAGGTAGTATTTAATTTGTTTTTAGTTTAAAATAAAAAAGTACCACACCTCCCATTTTGTCCAGTGATTCAGCACCGAAGGAAGTGTTATAAGCTGGGAATTGGTACCTGAGGTCAGGAATATGTTTTTCTACCCAAGATTCTGAAATGTGTGAAGTTGTTTTGGTTTGTTTCTAAGGCTTCCAGCATTGAAGGCCTAAGTGGTTAGAGGTGATAGGCTTTGGTTGTGGGGGGTGGCATGGGCCAGGGTTTGAGTTGATATAGCTACTCAGTAAAATATTGCAGATCAGTGGTGTTAGGCGAATGGAGAATTTTAAGTATATTAGTTTTTAATTGTTGATAATTGTAACTTATCCTTGAATTATAATGAGAGAGGGTTATGTGTAAGGCAAATACGCGGGGGAGGGGTTGTAGTTTAGAGTGGTTGATGGGGGGGTGTCATGGGTGATGTGGTTATATCTTTTGAGAGGTTGAGTAGCGGTTGAAGTTTAGTGGTCAAGTTTGGTGAGTTGCAAACAAATGTTGGTTATGAAGAGAAATATTAGCATCATAGTTAGAGGTGTGAAGGAGTGTCTAGTGATAAGTGAGTGGTATGTGTGTTTTAGTTTTGGGATTAGTTAAGTTGAGTGTCAACATGGCAGATGGATTAAGTTCTAGGCATGAAGCAGGAATTAAGGACTTGGAGAGGTGGCAATAAAGGTGTTATTCTATTGATGGCAGGGGAACTGGGGGGTGGGAGGGAGTGACGTTAGCACAGCTGCTATGTTAGTGGTAGGCAGCCATTCTGCACATGCGCAGATGGCTAGGGTCCCAAGCAGACAAGGAGGGTATATTGTGTGTAGCACAGCGTTGAGAAAAACAGGTAAGTAAGCAAGTCAGTTATACTTTATGACAAGATTTGGTGACAGTTAAAAGCACTGTCGAAACCTTGTATCCTGCAACTACTTTCAGTTGGGAAAGTAGTCTGTATTGCATATCAAAACTTGTAATGCCAGCAGTTAACCTTTCTAAAAAAATGGGTTGTTGCATTGCATGTTAAAACATGTAATGTTAGCAGCTGTCCTTTCCTCTGTTATGGAGCTTATTTATAGCTGTGGACACCAGGGTGGTTTATTTTTAAGTTTTCTGTTATACTTGGTTCTGCTGGGGACTGCTTGATCGGTACACTTTTTTTGAAAATAGATTTAAAAAGTAGCAGCTGAGCTTCAAAATGAATGGTGACATTGTGCATAAATTATAGCTCATTCTTTCTGCTGTGGAGTTAGTGGCTTTAAAAGATAATGTTGTTAATCTGTGGGCTGATTTAACCAGTGATGGAGATAAAAAGGCTTTGCATGGTATACTTGGACAGTGTTGGTGAGAAACAGCTCCAGAATGTCCCAGCTTCTAGTGGACTGCTTAATTATTTTAAAGGTGTAGGTACACCATTTAATTGTAAGATAATTGAAATAACATTTAAAGAAATTTTCTTAAGGGTAGTTGGTATCATGATTTACTGGGGACATATGTGGTGTCTTTTAGCAGGCTGGAAATTGACAATTCTTGTAGCAAGTTCACTATAAGGGTCATGGGGATTTGCCTTGAGTTGATGTCTTACAAATACAGAAATGCCCCTGCAGTGTCCCTCCGGTCTGAAGGCAATCTAAGCACTAAGCCCAGGTGAAAAAGGTAGTGCTGTCCTTGTACTGAAACCATGTCTGTATCACAAAGCAGTCATGGATGTGTCCTAAATGCAGGAGAATCATATTTATTGTGTTGGAACATCCTGCTTGACAACATTGTCCACAAAGGGGCAGCAAGGGCTTTGGACAGTAAGTGGAAACCATGGAGGTGTAGACATCTCTTGCAAAGTATATTGGCCTATCTTTCATCTCCTTCCAGGCTGGTGCATATTAGCACCCCCCTCCGCCATGATACCAGGTGCTTAGCCAGTTATTGAAGTCAGATCCAGTGTTGTCTTTTCCATCCTCGTCAGCTCATAGGCATATCTGATCTCTAATCAGCAACTTTTTAGATTGTCAGATCCAGGATTCGGGCTCCTGCCTTCTACCCATTATACCTTTGTCCTACGTTACATCTGCTCTTATTTGCCTCTCATTGGACTCCGACATAATCTTCGGGCCCAGTACTAATTGGTCGTTTGTCAGATAAGTTTTTTTTTTTGTTTTTTGGGGGGGGGGGGTTAAAATGCCTTACAATATTTTTCTCAAAACTATTTTGTTAATACGTTTCTTTTTCTGGTTTCTTAGTTAAGGTGTTGCTGGTGTACCACAGTTTCTAAGACTAGTTGTAGAGTTTTCTTTTTAGCGTGTATGTTGTTAGTGCCCATTATGGTCTTTGAATACTCAAGCCCTCTCGGCTAGATGCAATAAACTGTTTTTAAAGAATATTCTCCCTGCCATCATGGGAGAATCAGCCACTTCTTCTTTGGGCTCTGCTTTCCTACTTATAAGACATATGTAGGCAAGCCTAAGCCATCAAACGACAAAGAAAAACAAATGGACAAAGATACGGATAAAGGTAATGAAGGGGCTATAAAGAGATCTCCTGAAATTCCGGGTCCAACTGCCAAAGCTCGAATCTGATGTCTGTCTTGGGACCTATTCTGAACTGTTCCCATAGTCCTCCTTTGAGGTTTTCTGCAAATCAAGCCAGCCCCTGGCTCCATTCTCCAGTATTGCAGGAGAGATCAAATCATCTGTCCTCCAGATGCTCTTAGGAATCATCTTTCAGCTACATTTAGTTATCGATGAGCCAGTCCAAGACTGACATTGAAAGGATAATGCAGAAGTTTCTGAAGACCCAGATCCAGCTGGAGGTCCTCCCTCCATATCCTATTCCAGGGTGCCAGTCCTGGCCCTGATGACCCCCCCCATTCTTGTTTCTACAGTCTGGCTCTTGGATATAGTGGCCAGAGAGCTGTGTGTTTCCTGCAGGATGCCCTCATTGGAGCTGATGGTTTGTTTGACTTCAACTGAGTGTATCCTTTACATGCTGTATTTCAGCAGTGGATCTCGAGAGGTCTCAGAGTTGAGAAACTGGAGTTGATGCACGGGAGGTTAGGTTCGACTCCACTGCTGTTCAGTTCCCCTGGGTGCCTTGGCTCTGAGAGCTCTGCATTGGTGTCTCCCTCAGAGTGGAGTAGGATCAGATCTCGGTAGGTTCTTTTGAGCTCTCTTTTTATCCTAGAGGCCCCTCTTGGGACATGTTTTAACTTCAGTGTTTGAGGCCCTGTAAAGAGGTCAATCTCAGACTTGTTTCCACCCTAATCCCTACTGGATTCTTTGTTTCCCTTCTCCACATCATCCTGCTCAACAGGGACAGTTGGCTTCCTTAAGTTTAGAGGACACTAGCCAGGCGAGTTCCCCTTCTGCTTCAGTGCATCCCTGGAGTCCCACCCACCACCATGGAGGGGTATAGGAAGTGTGCTTATAAAGGAGGCATCTAGACTCCCCTCAGGATTCCCTCACTGAATATGCTGACTTTGAAGAAGGGAAGAGGGCTCCCCAAGATCCCCCTTGGAAGACATCTCCTTTGGAGAGCAATCCTAGAACTAATGAGACGACAAGGGTGTTGGTCTAACAATGCACTTTCCCAGGAGGGTTTGGTTAGGGCTGGCCCATCTACTTTCTTGTTGGTTCGTCATGCTGATTAGCTCATTGATTTGGTCTCTTAGTGGACATGGAAGGAACCAGGCTTGGTGAAGCTGATACCACATAAGCCTGATAGGATCCTGGTTACCCTTTGGGATAGCCCTCGTAGGAACAATGGTTCCACTATAGATGCCATTGTGGTTGTGGCAGCCACAAAGAAGGAGCTATTGGAGCATACTCTACTGTCCATCAGCCTAAAAGAGAGCAAACTTGTTTCATTGATGTTTGCCTTGTGTGCGCTGAATTATCTAGCTCACCAAAAAAAATTCCATGTAGATTTAACCAAGAAACTCTCCACATCTCTGTCGGATATCTTACTGCAGACATCCCGAAGACGCTGGATTTGCACCTGACCAGCCTCTAATCTATATCCAGTGTGTCAGTGCACCCGCTATTGAATGCGGCTGATGGCACTTGAAGAGCAGAAAGTACTAGCATTGCTGTGATTTTGCAGAGAGCTTCAAGATGTTCTTTTTAGATGCCTCTTTGGACCTGTGGTTAAAAAAAATATTCACCAGAAGTGAACAACAGAGCAAAACAGTGCCTGCTGTGGGCATCTGATTTTCCATCTCACCACCACTGATTTTCTGCTGCAAGCAAAAGGGTGGAAAGAGGTTGTCATTCTGCAGGTCTCAAGATTTTGCTTAGGGCACTTAAGGAGATAGACCCCCCCCCCGTGGAAAGGGGGGGGCAACTTTAATGAATGTCACTCCCATGGCAGAGACTGCCCATAAAGTCAAGGATTTTGAGGTCACTTTACCAGAAAACCCTTCCAGTGCTCCTGAACAGTTGCCCAACTGACACACTTTGGAGGCAGAGTGGGGTGCTCATCTCTGTACCTTCAGTCCTGGTTAGCCTCCGCACAAGATTCTCAGATGTAGAGAATGATAACCAGATGCTATGTTATTCCCTTTGTTTCCCATCCACCAAGTAAGCATGCAGTGAAAGCTTCCCAGTGTCCCACCTAGTCCGAGGAAGTCAGCAGCTGTAAAGGTTTCAAAGCTGCCAGAAAAGCGAGCCATCCAGGAGGTCACACTAACCTAGCAAGGATCCTGAGTCCATTCAAGGTTCTTTTTAGTTCAGAAGAAAAATGTGAACCTCAGGCACATTCTGGACTTCATTCATCTAAACCAGTTTGTAAAAACATATGAAATTCTGGATGGTCACAATTTAGTTCATTCTACCTCTTGAGGAAGGATGACTGGATGTACTCAGTGGACCTAGAGGATGCCTGCTACCACATCAAAATAGCAAGACAGTCCAGGAGATTTCTCTGCATTTAGTTGGGAGCCAGTCTTTCAGTTCAGGGCACTGCCCTTTCTCTCCCGACGGCCCCTCTGGTGTTCACCAAGTGCCTGTCAATGGTTGCAGCACGTCCAAGGCTGCAGGGGTTCCAGGTGTTCCATAGTTGGGCAACTGGGTCATAACCATTTCCACAGGGGATCTACTTGTTCAGACCAGGAACTCCTTGCTCCAGCCATGTCATCAACTAAGAATCACGGTCAACATGAAAAAAACAAAACTCTGCCGACCCTGGTGCAGATGAAAGCATTCATAGGGTGCTACTTTGATACTATTACTCAAATTGCCAAACTCCTGGATTCTAGAGTCTTCTCCCTATGCCAGGAAGCTTTCAATGTCCCCAGCAAGACTGATTCCTAATTTGCTAGGGTAGATGTGTGCTTCAGTTAATCTAGCTCCACATGTGGTGCTGCAGTGGACTCTTTCACTTAAGTGATCCATGCATTACCAACCCATGTAGTTTCTGGGCAGTCTCTAACAAGAATACACATACACCGTATTCACTAGAGGTTGACGTCCCTGCTGGTTGTCCTAGGTCATCCCTTCATCTTTCTACCCCACATTGCCACGGTAGCCATGGATGCTTCCCTTCTGGGGGCAGAAAAAAATGTCCAAGGCACATGGATGTCTTCAGATGCCATTAGCATACTGGAAATGAGGGCACCCCTGTTAGTGTTGCAAGCCTTTCAGTACTCCCTTCCTAGGGATGTAATTTCTATACATAGACATGTCTGTAGTCTGGTACATCAGCAAATGGGGGGGGCCCGTTCGTATCCATATGGTCAGGAAGCCATGAGGATGTGGCAGTGGGTGATGTCTTCCCAGCAATTATTTGTGGCAGTGCATATCCTGAGGAGATCTAATTTTTAGCAGGCAGATCGAGCAAGTCCATTCTCTTGCCTCATGAGTGCTCCCTGAATTAGTAGGAGGCAGCCAAGATCTATAGCCACTGGGGGCCAGCCTTGTTGCATTCTTTTGATGACTTCTCTCAATACCAACTAAAGCAGCTATTTTGCATTGATTGTCCTTCCTGGAGAATCACTGAAGCATGCTGTGACCTTCACTTGTTCTTGGGCTTCCTGTACACATTTCTGCCTTTTCCCCTCATCACAGACTTCCTTCAGAAAGCTGTTTGGTGCTAAGTGAGAGTGATTTTCCTTGCCCCCTTTTGGTCTTGTCAGATTTGTTTCCCTTTTCTTTGGCATCCTCTGAAACACCCTGTCTAGGTGCTGGAAACCCTTCCAAGCCACATTTCTCACCATCTAGCCAGCCCTCATCATGACATCAAAGCCCTGAAACTAACCGCTAGGTTTCTGCAGTTCCAGTGATGGCCAGAAATACCAAGCATTCTTCGGCTGTACTCCACGTACTGGCTTCTTCACAGAAACCAGCCACCAGGAAAGTTTTGCAATTTGGATCTCCTCCAAAGTTCTCTAGACCCTTTTTTTGGCAGGTTTGTTCCAGAAAGATGTGAGTTTTTATGCCATCAAAGTACAGCTCACAGCCACCCCCCAGCTTTCATGTGGGGGGGGGGGGAGCAGACCTGGGATGCTTTATTGAAATTGCCTTTTGTGAGGTACTTTTCTATTTACACCACTGTTGAGGGATCCCGTACCTCCTCGGAACATTGCCGTGTTGCTTCAGGTCCTGACTAGATCTCCTTTTGAGCTGGCAGCTGCAATGGATCTAAAATTTCCATCTTAAAAATCTGTCTTCTGGTGGCAGTTACCTCAGCTACGAGGATCTTGGAACTGCAGGCCTTGTTGTGTAAATCCCCCTATCAGATTTTCCAGAAGGGTAGGGTTTCTCTTCAATCAAATCCTGATTTTTCTCTCCAAAGTGGCTTCAGAAGCTGCTCTGAGTCAGACTGTTAATTTGCAAGTATTCTTCCTAAATTTTTTGAACAAAGGAGAGTATACATTATATTTGCAAGGAGAGTATACATTATATTTGCAAGATGTGCATCACCATTTGAAATTTTACTTGCATTGTACCAAAAGTTTTAGCAAAACTGATTGGCTCTTTATTTCTTTTTCCATGGTCATATTGGCAGAAAGTCACACTGTCCAGGTGGCTCTCTGTATTATTTTTACGTGAAAGGTGAATGGACAGTCTCTCCCTCAAAACCCTAAAGCCCACTCTACTAGAGTAGTTGCAGCATCTGCAGCCGTCTTTGCCAGAGTGCCCATAGTCAAAATTTGTGCTGCGGCTATCTAGTGTACTATTCATATATTTTTTCACATTATAAACTGGACCTAAAGTCTAAGTCCTGTGCTTCCTTTGGCTCCAGCATCCTCCACAGTGTCGTTTCATGAGACCAGCCTGAGGTCACAGTAGTTTGGAACTCTGTCCCATGAGTTGAGTTGGCTGAAAAGACAACATCTAGTATAAAAGTTACGTACTTGCCATAACCCTGGTTCCTTGCTCCTCTTCGTCCATCTCAACCTTCCCTCCCTCCATCCCAATTACCAAATTGTCACATGTATGTCTTTCAGCTGACCATATTATACCCGTCTAAAGTATTATTTCACAGTTTTGTGCTGTGCCTTGGTCTCTGATCAAATCTGATGTACGCAGAAGTTGAGATGGATGGAAGAAGACAGCAAGGATCTAGCATTATAGAAAGTACTTAACTTTATTTATCTTGTGCTTATACTTAACAGAGGTCTGCCTTTGCCCAGAACACAGGACCAGAGTCTTGCTTGCATCAAACACACTAATTGTGAGGTCCAGGTCTATCTGCATGTCTGTTAGGGTTAAGCACTCCAAGTCATTCACTCCCACATGGGCAGCCACTTAGTCATATTCATGTTTGCCTGTTGTGAATGGTTGAATATCCCTTGTGATGTCAAGGACCCTGGTGCTGAAGAAACAAGTAACTGATACCCTGCCCTTGTCTAACCTCAAGGGCTCAATGCCTGCATGCTTAACAATAGAGTTGCCAATTATTAGAACATTTCTAACTGCTTATGTCCCACAGGTTAATGACTATTTTCAGCATGAGAGAATGGTAATGTTGTGCTAGTGGATTTATGGTGAGGCTTGAACGTTCTAGGTCTAGCAAGTTTTGGAGTGATTTTTTGACAAACTCTGCATATGCTGGTTTGGTGGACAAATGGTGCTGTCAGACACCTTATTTTTAAGTGAGAGGGGTTTCTTAATTTTGTTAAGATATGTACACCTCTCCTAAACTGTATTATGAGTATCAAGTGTTAATTCATTGACTGTGAGCATTAGGCAGGTCTTGCTGTGCCTAAGGACATCCAGTGTTAATGAGGTTGCCAACAGATGAGACCAAAGCTGATTTGACATGTATGTCAGGCTGGTGACTTTTATTTCTTGCAGGTAGTTAAAGATAAATGTTACCAAATAGTCTGCAGGAAGGGAGGTTGCAAATAGTTGCTGAAGGCAGTTATAAACTGTGGATGATTGAACAATTACACTCTTGAAACTTGATATTTTAATAGCTTAGGGTATCAGTAACAGATGCTCCCCTTCTGCACAGGGAGATCAGACCTTCACATCTAACAGCCTGCAACAGTACTACACAGAAGACAGGAGTTTTGATAGCAGTCATTAGTAAAGTCTATAGTAACAATTTACTTGCATTTTTCTGTGCACTGAGACTCGTAGTGCAACAGATACACCAAGGCTGAGTGAGAAGAACAGTAGTTGTAATGGTGGAAAAATATGTGGATGTTAAAAAATGTTGACTGGGTTGATTCTAGTGGCTTGTGTCTATGGTGTCCACTGTTTTGTCATTGCATGATGCACAGCACAGTACAGCCCAACAAAATAGAGCACAGGAGCAAGCAAGGCACTGTTTAAATAGACAATATATATGCTAAAAACAGCCATTCAGTTTGAACTTTCTTGTTCCTTGGTTCAGCTAGTTGCCCAGGGCTCAGTTAAGTTACTTTCTGTCACAGGCCAACACAGTGCAGAACTAGTGTTTCTCCCAGCATAGTCAGTTAAAAAAAATAGCTTAGTTGAAAATTTAAAAATAAAATTCCAGTTTCTTGGTTGTAGAAAGTTATCAGTAGGAAGGTCACGTCTGGTAAAACTCTTGCCACTGTAGGAGATCTGTGCAACCCAGCAAAATAGAAAATGAATATTTCAAGCTACATTGCTTGTAGCACAGATATTGGAAGTCTGTATGTATCTGTTCAAACTCGTTCTTCAAGATTACCAGCTAGTTCTTAGGCCTTTATAGATCTCTTCAGGATAGCTGCTAGTTCTTAGGCCTGTATAGATCTCTTCAGGATAGCTGCTAGTTCTTAGGCCTGTATAGATCTCTTCAGGATAGCTGCTAGTTCTTAGGCCTGTATAGATCTCTTCAGGATAGCTGCTAGTTCTTAGGCCTGTATAGATCTCTTCAGGATAGCTGCAAAATGGTTTTATTCTAATACTCTTTACCTGAAGTCACAAAACAACGGCCTTTGAAGTTGAGCGTTTTATGTAGTGCAGTCTTGCTAGGAATTAAGTCGCAGTGCTTGCTTTTTTTCTAATAACATCTGTTTTTATGCAACAAGTTGTTTGTACTCTGTCCTTGCAGTAGAACTACTCTCAAGGAAGAAAGAAAATGAGGTGAGATTTACACTTGGTCAACTGAATGTATGATTAGCAAGCACTTTATCTGGCCACTGTTTAAATGGACTCGCAGGATAACTGCTTTTGCAGTATGCTAATAACTGCACACACTTTTCAGTTTCTGAACAGCTGTGTCTGCAATATTTACACTTTCTGGGTTCTGGTGTCCCCTCTCCCCTCCCAGTCTTCTGCATTTAGCTGGGGACGCTTATGCTTGCACGGTCTTGGTATTGCTTCTCATTACTTGTAAGCAGGAGGAACTGTTGTATCACATAGCCTTTCTTCATTTTTACATTAGCATTGATGGCATTTGGTGAGGAATCAGAACTTCACAGCAGTGCTTGGAAATATTTGCTACCTGATCATCTGAAGAGACTGACAACATTCCAATACAGTACTTGTTCAAGAGTACTTTAAAAGATCTCTTGTTATGCAGATCCTTGTCATTTTTGTAATTGGCACCATTTGTCAGTGTGGTTGGTCATGTTACACGTTTCTAAATGCCTGAACCCAGGGTGTGTATTCCTTGGTTAAACAAAAAGTAGATACGAATTAACTGTGAAGACTTCTTCCAGCATGCAGAATACCCTTTATAAACATAAGAGCTAAAACTGAAGTTTAGTTACCTGTTAGTCTTGCAGGTATCTGTCTAGCATATCTTTTTCCTTAATTGAGCATTGACTTTGACAACATGTAATACTGACTACTGTTCTAAAAATAAAAGCAAATTTGTAGATGCTGCTTAGTTTAACTTCAGCTGAAATGCCAGTAAGCCGTCTTGTCTTTTTTTCCCTCAGATTAAAGGGTGTGCCACTTGCTTATGAAAATATCAGAATTATCGGAGAATTGGGAGACATACTTGATGACCAAGGATATGTCCATCTAAACATTGAAGCAGACTTTATCATCTTCTGCCCTAAAAAGGGGAAGAAACTTGTGGTATGTGCTTTTTTTTTAACCACTGAATGTTGACAGTTGCAAGAAAACGTTGTCATTACTCTCTTGGATAGTTGTAATTGAAAACATTTGCTCACTGGAGGAAGGAAATGAAGTGATACCGTGAAGGCATCTGTTGTAGTGACTGCCAAGATGAAAAGCATGCAGGTAATGGGAACCAGGACTCCTGAATCTGTGAGAGTGTCAGCTGATGGCATAGTGCATGAAAAGATGAAGATAGCAAGTTTTGAGACACTGGATTTTTGCAAGGCTGTAGAGGTATCACTAATGCTGGTTAAAATTCAGAAGGTCTTTGTAAATTTTTTGGGCAAACTAGTTACCAGAAGTAATTAAGTAGATGAGAGGGGATACTGTGTGGCAATGGACATATCATTCTTGCTCCATAGGAGAAGACTGTAGGCCTGAGGACTTAGTTTTAGTCTGCAAGTGAATTTGCAGTGTTTGGCTTTAGGCCAAATTGTCCATAGTTAGTGTAAATACCACCTTGAGTCTCCCCTGAAAAGAGGTTATTGGCCTAGTAGGATTAACTCGGTCACCAAATTTTAAATAAAATAAATGAAGCAAGAAAATGGAGAGTGGAGGAAGCGTTTGACTATTGTGGAGTCCTGGAAAATGGAGCCAGTTGTATACTTGAATGGCAGCCAGGACTGGCTGGCAGGCTTAAAGTATTGAAACAGTAGGAAACAAAATTGCTTTAGAATCCAGTCAAAGTCTGTAAGATAAGCAAAATAATTCACTTTGTAAATATCTTTTCTGTTCAGTTTGAAAGTGACAAGAGTGGTTTTGAGCAGGAGTCTGGGGAGGGTGCTGCTGATTCAGTACTGCAGGTTATTGAAGGTGTTTGGGAGAATACATACTAGACATAAATCACAGTGTGTGTTGCTGGTACAAAATTAGTTTTTAGCCTTTATTATGGTATACAGTGAAGAGAGAAGGGAGATGTAACAGGAGCATCCAGTTAAACATGATAGGATATTTTTGAATTTACAGTGGGACTTAATACATAAACTGAATTTTATGTTGCTGAAATTAGATATGCTTTTTTGAATGTCATTGCACTCAACATTTTAAAGCTCTGTTTAGTATGGTGTTGCTGTGTGTTGCATGAATTTTGTGCAATTCAAAAATTTATATTTTTATTATTTTGTTGTGTTGAAGCCATATGTTCAACTGTCAGATTCAGTGTCTGTTTCACTGCCATAATGAAGTACTAAAACATTTGACCCATTAAGGGAAATATAACTAATGTAGAACTGTTTTCTTGTTTGATTAGCGACATCAATTACATAATGGATATTAAGGAAGAGATGTAAAAAAATATTTATGAAATTCCTCGCAGGTTAATTACTCCTTGGAGTGGAAATTATGTATGCTTGTGTTATGCATTGGGGGAGAGGTGAAGTGCAGATTAAATCAGAAGGGATTGCCCAAGGATGAGGTTGTGGCTTTAGTAAATGCTGTACACATTACTTGAGATGGAGTCTAATTGTGCTGTGCATAAGGTACATGGTTGATTGGCAAAGTTGTGTGTGGTTTCTCAGTGCTGAAAAAAGGAAACCCTTGAAAGGAAAGGTGAATGTTTCTTTAGTAAAGTATTTTGATCTGAACCCAGCAGTTAGTGTTCCCCTTGTAAATGGGGATACTGGCAGGTGCGGTTGTTTGTAGTCCATCATACACCTGTTTAGTCAATTTGTTTGGGTAGTGGGGATAACCCAGTTGTGGTGATATGCGTAAACAAATGTATCGAGGCTGTTCAGCATTTGTAATGCAAATGAGAACATAGACCTAGAGAAGGTGATGTACGGTGGGTTCACCATCCTGCTAATTGATTTGTAAGTTAGATGGACTAGGTTGCTGCAAAAATATTTATAAGTTTGCTGCAAAAACATTTAGCAATGTTGTTAAGTAAATATAACTTAATAAAGGAAAAATTGTTTTAAGGTGAAAGAGCAAACAAGAATGAATAGCTATACGAAACGGCTGATAACACTGGTATAAAAAAACAAATATTTTTATTCCTGTAGTTGTACCTTAAGGTGTCTAAGAAAGTTAAGTGACGTAATTTCATAAGCACTAGACAGTGGAAGTAGTGTAATGATTGTATTGCTTTTGTTTCGGTGAAGGTTGCTTCTTGTAAATATGCAGCTCCTTTATGCTGATATGTGCATGTAATTAATATAAATATATAATTTTATTTGTCCTTTTTTGACCAAGTTAGTCCTACTAGGCCAGGAGGCTCTTTTCAGGGGAGACACAAGGTGGTATTTATGCTACTACAGGAAGTTTGGGCAGGTCATTGGGGACATTTCCATACTCCTTTCGATAGGTGCCATGGAACCTCTATATCCACCTGAGCTACTACCTTGGTTTAGCATCTCATCCGAAAGATGACACACTCGGGAATGACTAGTGTGAGAAAAGAGCCCACAGCCTTCTGCACCAAAGGCGAGTGTATATTGTAATGTATGATCTGATGTTGTCAATCCTCTTTCCATTCCTCACTGATGGGTTCAGTTCCGAGCCCTCGGAACCGAGTCAGCCTAATACCAAGCTCACTCTAGCCAAAAACTCTCAAGCTAAGTTTCTACCCAGAATGCCCATCTCCCTGTTAACTCCGATCTCATTTGCCATGTAGCCATAAAGCCACGTTTCAGCCGAGCTCTCAACCAAGTGAAAACCTTTTGATATCTCTTAGGATATTTTGTCACCTTTCCTCTCGATTCTGGTTTATATTGATAGTTCTATATTTTTACAGTTTTATATTTAGACCTTTCAGTCCTAGTTCTACCCGTTTGGTAAACTCTTAGTACCATTGGTGGTATGGCCTTCTCTCTCTACCCTTGTGGTATTCCTTGAATACCGTTATTTCTTCTCTTTACCTTTTACCTGACTTGTGTGTTTTTTGACATATTTCATAGATATTGTGTGCGTTTAGATAGTTTTAGACATAGAGATAGCAGAGTTTAAATTTTTTTTCTATAGTATTCTACCTTGATTGTTGTGTGTAAATTTCATGATGCCTGATAAAAAAGGGCACATCGAGTTTTAAACATTGTGCTTCTTGTAAAGGTAAACTTCCAAACAGTGACTCTCATGGTTGTTTGTTTGGGGATGCCCTATCTTTCGATGCAGCCTCCCTGTGTGATTTGTCAAAGTTTCAGTCAGTGCACTTTGAACGAGCGCAAGAGTAAGTTGATCCTGAAGGGCCTACTTAAGTCGCCCTTTTCAGAGGCCCTTTCTGTGACGGAGGTCTCATCCCCTCCAATTAAGGATAAGAAAAGGTCTCATTCGATTCCCTCTTCACCATCTAGTGACCAGGGCAAATCTGTGAAACCTAAAGTGCCAAAACTATCTTTGGAGCACAAGGTTGCCTCATTGGCACAGACTTCTTCTGCTCCAGCTATGACTGTTCCTGTGTCATTGCCAGCTTCGGCTGCCAGACTGTCGACCTTACTTACGACTACTACAACTTTGGCACCGGGTGCCGCTACGGCACAATGCACACCTTTGATGCCTATCTCTGCAATTACGATTGAACCTCCCACATCAGCTCAAAGTGCCCCTTCGGCGCCGAACCCTTTTATGGCCCCAGTAAGTACGAATTTAACCCCACTGCTTTCGGTCTCTAAACTTGAGACATCGGTGCTGGTAGATTCCATACCTCAGACCCAATACTCACCAACCACAAACCCATTTCTAGGGCAGGTGTAAAGTCCGTTCCTAGAACGACCTGACACCCCGTTGGGAGTATCCACAAGATCCAGCAGGAGCCTTTCAGAACTTGATGTGGTGCATCTTGTGGACCAGCTGTTGACAGCCAGGGGGATACCCACTCCTTCCAGGACCCATCCTCCTGCAGGACTTGGGTTGATTTCTCCATGGACACCATCATATTCTCCTTTGACCATACCGGTTCCAAAGCCTTCTGCTGTGACATTTTTGGCCTGTAGTGGACCTCACTGGCGCTCCAGGACTGTCCCTTTGCTCCTTGGTTTCTGCTGAACTGGTTCTTCCTCAACCACATGATTGGGCTGTAGGCTCCTCGATTCGTGACATGGTTCTGAGTGTTTCTTCAGCTCCGTCCTCAGTACCGGGAGTCCTGTCTGCACCGATCCTCCATCCTCGGGAGCAGCGGGTTCAACAGTGCGGGGTTTGACCCCGGTTCTGATGTTGTCCTTCTCCATTCCAGGCTCCCATCCCTGTTCGGACGGGCCTGCTTTCCATGATATGGAGAGGGCACTTGCTTCTGGAAGCATTCCGCCAATGTTGTCCCCTCTTCCAAGTCCTCCTCAGAAATCCCGACTGAGGAGCCCCTACAGAAGAGATTGTGCAAGTGGAAGCACATAGACTCACCTGAGAAGCCTCTAACAGAGGATACAGATTTTAATGATGGTGAAGTGTCCCCACAGTCACTCCCTAGGATGTCTCCTTCGGGAACATCCTTGAAATGTTGAAGCAGAGGGGTGACTAGAAGCCCACTAGTCCTTCTTCCGAGAAGTCCCACTAATCCTTCTTCCGAGGAGGCCATGTTTCTGCAGGCATTCCATGCCCAGCCATCTACCCCTTGGGTGACCTCACCTGCAGTTGAGCTAGTTCAGCTCGTGCAGTGCACTTGGAAGAACCCTGATTCTGTTGAGTCGATCCCACGGAGACCTGACAAGATACTTTCTCTACCTGAGGAAAACCCACATTGGTCCAGAGGTTTACCAGTCGATGCTATGGTGGTGGCGGCGGCAGCCACGAAAAAGGATCTCTCTGAAGAGTCATACTGTTCATCCGCCCAACAGAGTCCTGGGCTGTGGACAGATTGGGAAAGCAAGTCTTTGCTTCAGCGACCTTTGCCATACAGTCCCTGAACTACTTGGCACATTTTACGAGGCTCCAAAGAGAGATTATCTCCGAACTCTCAGGATCTCTCGCAGGGCAGGTGTCTGATGAGGTAAGGGAAAAAGGTGCCTCACAGTTTGCAACCCTGGAATCGATCGCCAATTCGTCCATGAGGTTGCTCTCACACGCAACTGAAGGGGTGGCTAGAGCTGCGGGTTCAAGCATAGTTATGAGACGCCATGCCTGGATGTGCCTATGTGACCTCGCGGATCCTTTCAAGTCTTCCTTCCTGAATGCTCCCCTCGAAGCATCTTCCCTTTTTGGCCCCAAAGTGAAGGACACTCTGGCCAGGTGTGAGCAGGACACTAAGACCTTGTCTGCCGTAGGTCTATGTTTTTCCAACCCTTAACATTCCTTTTCCGGGAACTAGAGGAGTGGCAAAATGTGGCACAAAAATATCAGGGTCCTTTCTGTGCCATGCGTGGTGATGATACCCCCAGGGGCAGAGGGGGTAACAGTTCTGGAAGAAGCCCCTACCAAGGCAGAGGGGGTCCACGTAATCAGGGAGCCAGGGATTCTTTCTCTGGGCAGCCTTATCGGCGCTCCTGAAGAGCGGCCCGGTTGCTTTCCTCTGGAAGTAGTCGGGGGTTGTTTCTCTCTGCACCAAGCTGACTGGCATTCAATAACCACCAATCGTTGGGTGCAGAAGATTATAACCAGAGGTTACACCATTTTCCTCATCACTTGCCCAAAGCTTCCAGCAAAACTTTTCAACATTCCACCCAGTCAAAGGGAAGAAGCATCTGTGGAAATAAACAAGCTGCATCAAAAAATCATCCCATTAGTCCCCCCAGACCACCAAGGATCCGGATATTACTCAAGATTCTTTTTGGTGCCAAAACAAGACAGGGGACTGGAGACCCATTCTGGATCACAGCAATTTGAACAAGTCTGTTACCCAAACCAAATTCCAGATGGTCATGGTTCAGTCCATTCTCCCTTTTTTAACAGAGGACGATTGGATGTGCTTGATAGACCTTCAAGACGCGTATTACCACATCAAAATGGACAAACGCTTTAGGAGTCTTCTTCGCTTCCGGGTAGGAGTCGATCATTACCAGTTTCGTGCTATGCCGTTCAGACTCTCTACAGCCCCCAGAGTGTCCACAAAGTGCATGGCAGTGGTTACAGCTCACTTAAGACTGCAAGGATTCCAGGTGTTTCCGTATTTGGACGACTTGCCGTCCCCACCAAGCATCTTCTGCTAATAGCCCTGCAACTGTGGTCCCACTCCACAAAGGCGGTGCCTCTACGGACCCTGGTAATTACCGCCCCATAAGCTTAACAAGTCTAGTCTGCAAAGCTATGGAGAGGATCATAATGGAGCTCATAAACAAAGATATAGGGGACTTGCAGACATTGGACCCGACCCAGTTTGGCTTCGTCAAGGGAAGATCATGCCTTTTGAACTTGACTTCTTCGAAACAGTCACCAAGGCCATTGATGAGGGAAAGTCAGTCCATACAGCCTACCTTGACCTTGCAAAGGCTTTCGACACAATACCCCACTCGGGTATTGTAGAAAAACTTACCAGCTTAAATGTAAACCCATATGTCACAAGATGGGTTGCAAACTGGCTTAAGGACAGAACCCACAGGGTTAGAGTTGCTGGCGCTATGTCAGACTCCAAGCCAGTCACAAGTGGTGTCCCACAGGGCTCGGTCCTTGGCCCCCTATTGTTCGGCATCTTCTTCTCAGAAGTACAGGCCAACATGGGAGGACTTTGGCTGACAAAGTTTGCAGACGACTGCAAACTGGGCGCCATAGTGGAAAGTGCATCTGACACGGATATCCTTCAGAAGGGACTCACGGAAACAGCTGGTGCCAGAGCCATGGCCTGAAGTTAAACGCCAAAAAATGTATAGTCATACCCTTCGGGAAAAACAAGGTAACCCCAAGCTACCATATAGGTGGCAATCCACTAAGCACAGAAGAGGTTATCAGGGACCTGGGGACCCAGGTTGACCGTGGCCTTTCTTTTGACACTCACGTTGCTAAAGTGGTTAGAAAGACCTTCTACATTGCCCACCTGATCATGAAGGGATTCACATCCTGATCTAGTGAGGTCATTGTTCCCCTGTACTCTTCACTTATCAGACCAATGATCGGGTACAGTGCCCCATTCGGGATGTATCTCACCCAACATCTGCAGCAATTGGAGAGATCCCAAACGTTCCTCACCAAAAGGATAAAGGGACTCCAAAATCTGTCATATGCTGCCAGATTGAAGAAACTCCAACTCTATTCAGTCGCATACCATCTGCTCAGAGGTGACATGTGCCTGACATACAAGGCCATGTCCAACCCGAAATTAATGGACATGCTCCACCTCAAAAAATCCAAATCCACCAAAACCACTAGAGCAAGCGACTTAAACCTTAGCACAGATATAAATAGGATGTGCTGGAGGGATAGATTTATCACTCAGAGACTCCCCATGCTGTGGAATAAAATCCCGGTCCATGTGAGGCAGAGCACCTCGCTGGCTCTGTTCAAGAGAAATCTTGACTTGTGGATGGGAGATCGTAGGTTTACCCCGGGAATCATCTCTGTCACTGCTGGACAGAGGCACAACAAACTAATGGGCACAGTATTTTTTCATATAAGGGGTGGCGTAAGCCACAAAAATTTGGGCTAGGCTTATAAATGCCTTAGGGCAGATAGCCTAGTATAAACCTATGAACCAATACACCCTTTGACTGGCAAAACGTCTGGGGATAACTAAACTGGGAGAAATCCAGTCTTGCTCCGGTCCAGAAGATAGAATTCATCAGAGCAGTCAGTAGTCTGGTATATCAACAAGCAAGGAGGAACCAAGTCCTATCCCCTATGTCGAGAGGCCATGAGAATTTGGCAGTGGGCGATAGCTTCCAACCACTTTCTGACAGCAAAGTATATCCCAGGGATTTCCAATGTGATTGCAGACAAGTCGAGTAGATGTATTCTCTTCCCGCACTAGTGGTCTCTCAATCCCCCGCACTAGTGGTCTCTCAATCCCGAAGTAGCGACAGAAATATTCAGCTGTTGGGGCCGGCCTTGCTGCAACCTCTTCACCTCCCCATCAAACAACAAATGCAGCAGCTATTTTGCCCTATTCCCCCCAAAGGGGGAGGCCCAGAGGGATGCTCTTCATGATTGGCCCACAGGGCTGCTATATGCCTTTCCCCCCATTCCTCTGACCAATTCATAAAGAAAGCCATTCGGTTGAAATGTGAAGTGATCCTCCTAGGCCCATTTTGGCCTTGACAAGTTTGGTTCCACTTCCTTCGGCCTCATCTGTTCCGTGGATTCTGGACCCTCTTCCAGATCTAGTTTCTCACCCCCAAGGGCTGAGTCATCCAAACCTGTCCAGTCTCAGGCTGCAGTTTGGTTTCTCCACTTCCGTTAGTCACCAGGCAGGATGATCTCACCTCACCTGTTAGTGACATTATTCTGGCCCGTCATAAACCATCCACCAGAAGACTCCATCTGGACAAATGGAAAAGATTCTCTATTTGGTCAAAGAAAAAGATGCTAGATCTGTATTCGGCTCCAGTCACAGTGGTTTTGCAATACCTATCTTAAGTTTTTGAAGATGGAGCTGTGCCTCTACCATACGAGTACATCTAGCAGCTATTCCAAACTGTCATAATGGATTAGATGGTACTCCCCTCATATCACTGCATTTATATAAAACTTTTTTCTCAAAGGAGTTTCTCACATTAGTCCTCCAATCAGACAGCCTAGACAGCCTATATAGCCATGGAACCTCACGTTAGTTCTCCAGTCTTTAACTCAATCTCCATTTGAGCCTGCAGCGAAGTGTAACCTCATATTCTTGTCGTGGAAATCCCTCTTCCTGGTAGCCATCATGTCAGTCAGTCACGAATTTCTGAGCTTCAGGCATTATGCACCAAAAGGCCTTATCTAATCTTCCACAAGGACAAAGTATCACTCCCAACAAATCATCTTTCCTCCCCAAAGTTGTTTCTGACTTTTCCATCAATCAGACTATTGACTTTCCAGTATTTGTCCCAAATTTTTCTAGTAAAGGGGAATACTGCCTACATTCCTTGGATGTGCAGAGAAAATTGAGATTTTATTTAGATAGGACCAAAGCATTTCGGAAAACTGACCAACTTTTCATTTCCTTCTTTGTGCCCAGAATGGGAAATTGTCTCCAAGTCACTTTATCAAAATGGTTAAGGGACTGCATACACTTCACATATTCATTTGCAAAAGAACCTATGCCACAGAATATTAAAGCCCATTCTACTAGGTCTGTGGCAACATCTGTAGCCTTCCATTCTAGAGCTTCTATGGATGATATCTGTGCAGCAGCCACTTGGGCTAAACCCCACACTTTTTATCAATTACAAATTGGATGTAGTCTCCAGAGGGAGAGGTGCCTTCGGCTCAGTGGTACTCAGGATCGTTCTTCCATAAGGGCTGCCCAAGGATCACAAAGTAGCTGGGGATTCTTTCCCGTCCATGAGGAATGGAAAGATTAACAACATCAGATAAAGAAGTTATGTCTTACCATAACGTTCCATCTGTGTTGTTGTTCTTTTTTCATTCATCACATCCCACCCTCCTTCCCTCGGCAAAGGCTCCTGGGGGATACTTTGGGTCCAAGTGGTGTCTTAGGGCATTTGCACAGAAGTGGCCTCTGCTTTACTTGTATAACATGGGCAAACTCGATCTGAGGTAACAGAGAAGGGCATTGGGCATTGTGGGTAAAAACTTAGCTTGAGAGTTTTTGGCTGGTGCAAGCTTGGCATTAGGCAGACTCTGTTCCGAGGGCTCTGAACTGAAGCCATCAGTGATGAATGAAATAAGATTTTTATGTAGGAAAGACCGAAAAGTGTTTAAAAAGAATATATGAGCACAGTTATGATATTAAAAAGGGCAATAATAGGAATGCCCTATATTAGCATACACTGACATGTAAAGAGGCTACTTTTGTATTTTTTGTGCTAGAAGTTGTCCCAATGGACATCTGAGGGGGGGACCATGGGAGACCCAAATGGAATATCGAGAAGTGTGCTGGCAGTTAGTCCTCGAGGTGAACAAATGGCCATGGCTTAATGAGATGGTCTCCCTGGCACCTGTACTGAGCGGCCAAGTTATAGGGTGTTTAAGCACCTTCCTTATTTATTTATTTATGACACAAATATCTTTTATATTTAAACCCTATGTATCCCTCCAATTTTGACAGCTTTTAATGGTCTTAAGTTAGAATTTTAACAATGTATTGACTATTCCATGGTTTTAGATAGTTTGACTCTTGGGAAAGAGTAGTAGAAGCTAGGTTAAGAAGGGAGGTGATGATTAGTGATCAGCAGTATGGTTTCATGCCAGGAAAGAGCACTACAGATGCAATGTTTGCTCTGGGAGTGTTGATGGAGTAGTACAGAGAAGGTCAGAAGGAGTTGCATTGTGTTTTTGTGGACTTAGAGAAAGCATATGACAGGGTGCCTATAGAGGAGTTGTGGTATTGTATGAGGAAGTCGGGAATGGTAGAGAAGTATGTAGGAGTGGTACAGGATATGTACAAGGGTAGTATGACAGCGGTGAGAGCTGCATTGGGGTGACAGATGCGTTTAAGGTGGAGGTGGGATTACCCAAGGATCAGCTCTGAGCCCTTTCTTATTTGCAGTGGTGATGGACAGGTTGACAGATGAGATCAGACAGGAGTCCCCGTGGACTATGATGTTTGTAGATGACATTGTGATATGTAGTGAGAGTAGGGAACAGGTTGAGGAGACCCCGGAGTGGTGGAGATATGCTCTAGAGAGGAGAGGAATGAAGGTCAGCAGGACTAAGACAGAATATGTGTGTGTGAATGAGAGCGAGGATAGAGGAATGGTGAGGATGCAGGTAGTAGAGTTGATGAAGGTGAATGAGTTTAAATACTTGCGATAAACAGTTCAGAGTAATGGCGAGTGTGGAAGAGGTAAATAAGAGAGTAAAGGCATGGTGGAGTGGGTGGAGAAGAGTGTCAGGAGTGATTTGTGACAGACGAGTACCAGTAAGAGTGAAAGGGAAGATCTACAAGAGAGTAGTGAGACCAGCTATGTTGTAACGATTGGAGACAGTAGCACTGAAAAACAAGAGTCAGAGCTGGATGTGGCAGATAAGATTTGCATTGGGTGTGACGTGGGTAGATAGGAATATGTATATTAGAGGGTCAGCCCAGGTTGGACGGTTTGGAGACAAAGCCAGAGAGGCGAGACTGCATTGGTTTGGCCATGTGCTGTGGAGGGATGCTGGGTATATTGGGAAAAGGATGCTAAGGATGAAGCTGCCAGGTAAGAGGAAAAGAGGAAGGCATAAGATAAGGTTTATGGATATGGTGAGAGAGGACATGCAGGTGGTTGGTGTGACAGAGCAAGATGTAGAGGACAGGAAGAAATGGAAACAGATGATCCGCTGTGGCAACCCCTAATGGGAAAAGCTGAAAGAAGAAGATAATAGTTTGACACTTTTGATTTCTGTTATATTTTTGGTGTAATAAACTTTTAGGTCACTAGATGGCAGCAAAGCATTGTTTTTTATATGCCTTTACTTTTTATATGCATTTATTTTAATATATATTCACATTTTAATGTAGTAAATATTTTATTAAGTGTATTAATTTTTTATCTTGTAATGATTGTTTTAAAGAATAGGGATTACTAGATTTTAAAGGCATGAAACAATATATAGGAAAGTTTTATAGTAATTTCATTCAGTGTAATCACTTTATTCATAGCAAGTTCTTGGTTGTATTTGTGTTAATTAGGCTTAACAGCTTAATGAATTGTATTAATTACTTTATTGTTTGATGAAGTGGTTTTGGATGAAAACATACTGGGAACTGTGTTCAGTGTTATTTATGTGGTGTGGTGTGCTGTGCTGTGTCATTAAAGGAGTTTGTGGGTGAACAGCAGCTGAGTGCTTTTTAACTTTATTGGTAACTGTTTTGCACTTGGTCAGTATTTGGTATTGTTTTAATAATATGGATGAGCTGATTGTTTCACCCGAGGCTATTTCAGGTGGAAATAGCAATGGAAGAACAGTAGAGGCATTGATTGGTCGAGTGGCACAGCTCATAGTGCTTTCATTGGTGAAGCTCGCCCCCAATGTGATGTAATCGAGTTGGGTGGAGGCAGGAGCAGCTAAGGAAGGCTGCAATGGTGAAAATAACTGTCAGAGTTCGGATGAGGAGATTTGAAATACTATTATAACATTTTTGATGAAAGGAGGACCCCAGAACTTTTGAAAACTAACGGAACTGTTTCCACTAAAGACTATGGCCATGGGAAGGAGCAGCGAGCTAACTCTAAGGCACAAAGTGACTGTTTACCATTTAATGGTAGTTTTGTTACTGAAGAGCAACAGGACATTAATTTGGAAGAATGGCGTAAACAAAATGCTAAATTTGATAAATATGCACATACTGTGGTTGCTAATGATGCTGACACCTATTCTAATAATTTAAGTAACTTAAATGATTTATTGATCAAGTTTAAAATTTTAAATGTGGATAATTTATATTTAAAAGAATGCAGTAATTCTGCAGTTGTACCTAAAGCTTTAAGGGTGTATAGATTTCCTAACAATGTAGAAGAAGGGTCAGACTTTCACATAGAATTGTTAGATTTTTTGACAATTATGGTTTTGACATTTTTAGAGCTGTAATAAAACAAAATGAAAAAGTGATGGAGGTTTTAAATGAAAGAATTATCAAAGTGAGTAATTGTTTGGTTAATGACTTGTTGTTTACTGTTGAAGAGAAAAGAAAATATTTTGAACTGAGGAAACAGGTGGGTGATAAGATTAATAATATAGTTTATAGGAGAAAAACAAAGTTGGATAGAGATCAATGAATATGCACAGAGGATTCACTGTTCTAAACCCAGGAGCTTTACCAACCTGTCTAGAATGGAGGAGGAGCCCTGTAGGACAGGGAAGGGGGTTTTAATAATGGAAGAACAGAGGACAGACATACTAATAATGAAATGCTTAATGAGATTGTGAATGACCCTTTAGGATAACCCCCCCCCCCCCAAGAAGGTCTGAAAAACAAAGGAAGGTTGGACTACCATCAGGGCAGTTGGAGGGGGTGGCACAACAAGGGCATGAACAACGGTTACTGAATCAGACGTTTGATATAGGGGAGGAAGGGATGGATTTGGCTACTGACCAGATAAGTAATAATATTTTAACCTTTCAGGGGTATAACATTTTTAATTATAGTAATATGGAAGTGAAAGAGAATTTTTTTCAGGTTGTTTGCCAAGGGTTTTAAGTTTATTCCCAAGAAGAAAAGTGAGATCAGTCGTTTACTTATTGATTTAAAAATGTTCATAAGAAAGAAAAATCCAGTTATTGTTGGAACAAAAAGAAAAAAGCAGAAATATTGAAGAGAAAGTGTGTATGGAATCCACCCCTCCACAAAGAATTTTGAGAACATGGTTGAAAGTAGCCTAAGTGAAAAAGTTGTAAAAACTCAGGGTTTGGTCAAATCTAACTAAAGAAGAAAGGGAGATTTTGAACACACTTCATGACAATAAATATTATGAAACTGAACAAGGGTGGGGGAATGGTTCTTATGGACTCTGTTATATATATGAAAGCAAAATGATGGAGCTTTTAAATGATGGTATTAAATATTCGAAGGTCTCAATTAATGAAATTAATATCACCTATAGAAAGATTTATGCTGCTCTGAATGATTTAGTATTAGAAGGGGTGATGGACACAAACTTTTAAATTCTTATACAACAAAGAGCCCAAGGTACCCACAATATTCGGAATCCCAAAAGTTCATGAGACCAGTGGTAGCAGCTAGCCAGTCTGTCAGAGCCCCTATTGCAAAGTTTCTGCATGTTAAATTGAAAAATATTTTTATAAACACAACAGATGTTATCAAGGATTCCTGGGATTTCCTCAAATGTTAAAAATAACTTATTTAGGAACGATATGTTTTTTATTACAATTGATGTTGACCTTTTTACTTCCATCCCACACAAAGAAGACCTGGAATTTTTAGAAGAAATTAAGGGACAACAAGGATTTTAGTGATAGAGATATTTATTTGATCTTAACCTTAATGGAACTAGTTTTAAAACGGAATTCTCCCTCAAAATAAATAATTATTTCTCCAGTTGATTGGAGTGGCAATGGGTGCCATGTGTGCCCCAACCTTTGCAAACTTGGTGTTAGCCTGTTGTACATGACTGCTGGGTCGTTTGTCAACGGTTTTTGGATGACATCTGCCTTTTTTGGATAGCGAGTGAGGAAAAATTTGGTGAATTTTTGAACTATATTACCAATAGTACAGAATGTTTAAGGTTTGCATATAAAATAGGACAGGGTTCCATCGACTATTTGGATGTGAATATAGGGATGGACTATGACAGTAATAGGTTCACTTCAAAAGTACATAGAAAAGCTACCTACTGTAATTCCTTTCTACATTTTCACAGCTCCCACCCATTTACATAAGAAAAGAACATTGTGAAAGGTCAGTACATCAGGGGTAGTAGAATGACATCAGAGGATATGGATTCTATACAAGAAGGGGAACTTTTGAAGGGTATGTTCCTTGATAGGGCATACCCAGAGAAAATAATTAATGACATTTTAATGAAGTCGTAGAAAATAGAGGTAATAGGTTTGCACCCATTTTGGGGACAGACACCAGTGAGACAGGTGGTAACAAACAGGTAAATGATAGTAAGGATAGGGTGAAAATATTTTTGTGTTAGATTATAGTGGAGATGCAGGAGCCATTACTATGATTTTGAAGGAGGAGTGGGATAGGTTTAGTAAGCTATCCGATTTGAACATTGAACTGAGCTATCCCTTAAAATTTGTTTTTAGGAAAGGTAAAGGCATTAAAAATATTTTGGAAAAGAAAGGCATAGAAAAAAGAATTAGAAGGGTAGGGACATATAAATGTGATGCTTGCCCACAATGCCCCTTTATTATTAACAAATCAGAAGTTTGCATTCCTAGTAGGAATAAGTGCATTAGTGCTTCTAAGGGGCTAGTGTACTTAGCCCTATGTGGAAAATGAGGAGGTTTTTATGTAGGAAAGACTGAAAAGTGTTTAAAAAGAAGAATATATGAGCACAATTATGATATTAAAAAGGGCAATAATAAGAATGCCGTACATAAGCATACACTGACGCGTAAAGAGGCTACTTTTATATTTTTTGTGCTAGAAGTCGTCCAGATGGGCATTCAAGGGGACCATGGGAGACAAAAATTGAATATAGAGAAGTGTACTGGCAGTTAGTCCTTGAGGCAAACAAATGGCCATGGCTTAATGAGATGGTCTCCCTGGCACCTGTACTGAAATTAAGAGCAGCCAAGGTTTAGGGTGTTTAAGCACCTTCCTTATTTATTTATTTATGACACAAATATCTTTTATATTTAAACCCTATATATCCCTCAGATTGACAGTTTTTAATGGTCTTAAGTTAGAATATTAGCATAATGTGTTGACTATTTCATGGTTTTAGATAGTTTTGACACTTTGATTACTAATGTTTTAAATTTTAGTGTAATAAACTTTTAGGTCACTTTTTATATGCATTTACTTTTTATTTATTTGACATTTGTTGACCGGGATAGTCCAACTGAGACAGAGCCCATTTTCAGTGGAGGCACCGGGAGATAAGCTCCAGTATACAGTAAAAAATACAGGAATTCAAATATTCAGTAATTTACACAATCAATAAAAGAATACAAGATTAATCTAACACAAATTTTGCTAAATATGCAAATAGAGTAATGATTAATTTCATAAAAATAGGAGGGACAATGAGTTACAATACTGATATAGTTAGATCACAGCTTAAAGTTGTAATGGAGTTGGAGCAGATAGAGGGTAGTTGAGGGTGATATAAGTATGATAAGTGAGGGGGAGTGGGATTTGGAGAGTGAAGAGGGGTGATGATGAGTTGATAGGATTTGTAGATTGGAAATAGTAAGAGTCCTAGTATGAAATAGGCGGCCTGCGAGGATTTGCGAAAGGTAAAATATATACTGACAAGAGTTAGGTAGGAGAGAGAGGTCATGAGGTAAAAGGTAAGTGGTGGCAAGAAGATGTGAGGAGAAGGAGGGGGTTTGAAAGGTGACAGGGAAGGAGGAAGAGATGAATAGTAAGCTGATGAAGGGAAGGTGAGAGAGGTATGAAGAGACCAAGATGTGTACTAGGTTAAAGGGGGGGAGGTTACAGGGGCAAGTAGTGAGGTGGGTAAGGCAGTGTTTTAAGATAGATTTTGAAAGTAAGAGTCTGGGATAGACTTCTTAGAGTCAAGGAAAGCTTGTTCCAGAGGGTGGCTGGAGAGTAGCTATACAAGTTCTGTCCTGCACATTTGTTAGGTTTGTAAATTTGTAGCAGATGTTGATCTGAGCTCCTTAGTGATCGAGTGGAAGTGTAAAGGGAGACTAGTGAAAAAAGACTAGGACAGGAAAATTAATTGTTTGAAAATGGAGTGAATAATGAGAAGTTGGGTATATCTGAGATGGTTTGGAAAATCAAGCCAGTGTAGTGACTTCAGGACAAAACAGTGGTGGGATTTGTAAGGTAAGTTTACAGCAAATCTAGTCACTTTGTTGTAGGTAGATTCAAGTGTAGACTGCATGTTAGTATAGATTTGTGCGCTATTAAAGGTATTGGGGAGGAGATAGGCATTGGCAAGGGTTATTCTAGTTTCAAGAGTGAGAAATTGTTTTATTTCTATAAAGAAGACCAAGCTGTTGATTGGTTTTCTTTGTACTGTGATGTATGTGAAGGTCAAATTTCAGTTGGTCATCTATGATTACTCCAAGCTTGGTATGGGTTTCTGGAGCTATTCTAGTGGTGTTGAGTGAAGAGATGGTGAAGGAGAATTTGAGAAAGAGATGGGATTTTAGGAGAAAAAGTATCAACTTAGTTTTTTTTGTGTTAAATGTATGAAGGTGCTGAGTTAGCCAAGTTTTGGTGTGGCTAAAAGATGTTTGTGTGAACATTTATAGTTCAGTTGGATTATCAGCTGTAGATATAATGGTAGAGTTATCTGCATACTGTATGAGAGATGACTGGGGACAGGAGTTGTGGAGTTCATTAGTAAATATGTTAAAAAGGAGGGGTCCAAGGATGGAGCCCTGTGGAACACCTGTGTTAATAGGGAGAAAAGGAGAGAGAGCAGAGACATTTGACAGATTGGTACCGGTCTGAGAGGTAGCTGCTAAACCAAGAAATAGTTGTTGGGGAAAGGTTAAGTTGAGAAAGTTTTGAGAGAAGGATAGAATGAGAGACTGTGTCAAAAGCTTTCAACAGATCTAAGAATAGACAAGAAATGAGTTTGTTATTGTCTCTGGCTTGGGAGATAGTATTGGTGAAAGAGATGAGAGCAGTGGAGGTGCTATGGTGTGGACTAAAAGCCATGTTGGGTAGGGTGATCAGATTGTGTTGTAGTAGGTGGGCCATGATTTGTTTGTGTATGCAGTGTTCAAGGAATTTGGAGAGGGGAGAAAGTATAGCAATTGGTTGGAAGTTTGAGAGTTCTAAGGAAATGCCACCTTTGTGTATAGGAATAGTATAGATTTTTTTCCAAAGGGTTGGAACAGAATGGTTAATTAGGATGGAAGCTGGGTATCCTGTGGATGGTGCAGTATGTTTTAGGAAGATAGATGGTAGGTTGTCTGCTGATGAGGAACAGAGTTTTAGCTTAAGGAGGAGTTTTTTAATGTAGCAAGTGGGGACTGTGTTTATAGGGAGAGGAGGAGGTTAACCTGAGGTGATGGTGGTGTAGTCTGTGGGGTAATGAAGAATTTTGCATTAGTTGACTTAGTGTTGATAAAATAGGAGTTAAAGGAGGAGGCAGTTTTGAGGGGTTAGTTATTGGGACAAGAGTTTGGTGTTGATGGGTTACCTCGGTGGAGTTTGGTTAATAGTACTCAAGAACTTTTTAGGGTTACAGGATTGTGATGACAAGAGGCCGGTGATAGAAATTCTTTTTATCTTTATTAATCTGCTTTTTAGTGAGATTTCGGAGTTCCATGTAGGTTTGGAAATGGCATGGAGATTTAGTTTTGGACCAGAGTTTTCTTGCAGTCTCTCTTTTTTGTATGAGAGTACGAGTTGTGTGTGTTGGTCAGGGGGAGTTATGGGATTTAACTTTGACAGTACGTGGAGGGGCAAGAGAGTTGAGTATGCGTGGAGGGGCAAGAGAGTTGAGTATGTTGAGAAAAGTGAAGTTAAAGAAAGAGCATCATCAAGGGGTAATGTAAAGAGCGAGGTCCAGTTAATTTGAGAGAGGATGTGATTAAATGTGTCAGGGTTAAAAGTGGATAATTTTCGGCATTATTTGTATTTTTATGAGGTTTGGGGATGTGGGGGGAGATTCGGAGGGCTTGTATGGGGCAGTGATCACTGATGGAGTCAAGTAATGTATCAGTATGAGGGTAGATGTTGGGATTGGTAACAAGGATCTAGTCAATGATAAAGCTATAGTTGGTGGATTTGTTAAGGAATGTAGGAGAAGAGATGAGCTGGGTGAAACCATATAGGTTTATTCTGGTGGAAGATGAGTTAATGGTAAGGGTAAGCCAATTGATACTAACATCACCCAGTATAATGGCTTCATTGGGGATGTGGTCAGATAACCAGTTAAGAATCTGTTCTAATATGGGTATGTTGTCACCAGGTGGTATATAGATGGCAGCAACTGTTATGGTCTTGTGGGGATTGGGTTTAAAGTTGGCTATTAGAAGCTCAGCAGGGAAGAAGGAGGAAGGTGGATTAGGTGAGGGGTTTGGATTAGGAAGTTGAAATACAGAATAGCAACACCACCTCATTTCTTATGGGCTCTGTCGAGACGGAGAATGTTGTATCCTGGAGGGAGGAAATATTTGTCAAAAATATGAGGTTTAAGCCAGGTCTCTGAGAGAGTGACTGTGTTGGGAGAGTACTGAGTTATCGGAGTGAAATTCTGTAATTTTGTTAAGGATACTGTGGATATTGATGGAGAGGAAAGAGAGATGCTTCGGATACTTGCCAGTGTTTTGGGGAGTGTGTGTGGTAGTGGAAGGAGCAGTCTGCTTAGCTTGAGGGCCAGGGTTGTGGTGAATGTCACCAGAGAGTAGGAGAGTGTAAGATGAATGAGAGGGAGAGAGAGGATATGAGTGAGTATGAGCTGATTAATTTCATGGTTTTACATGGTTAAGTGTGGGAGTTGTGGGTGGTAGTTTAATTTTAGGTAAGTGGAATTCAGATAAGGAAAAGAGTGAGGGTGATATAGTGAAGAAGTGGTGTATGTTGGAGTGAGTGGTGCAGTAAGAGGAAGTTGGGGAATTAGGATGGAGAGTGAGATGAATGTGAAAAGAAGATGAAAGGAGAGCAATAGAAGGAAGGATAATAAGGGGAGAAGATAGGGGAAGAGGACAGAAGTCATGATAGTGTGGAAAGTAGTCGGATGTGAGTAGAGGTAATAGGGTTACAAAGATGGCGTGAAAGAGGAGAGTGTGAGCTTGAGAGAATGTGAAGGTGGATGTAATACAAATGGAAGTGAAAGTAAGTTTGAGGTTTGGCAGGAGGAAGGAGGGAGAGGTAATGAGAGGTTAGGGTTATAAGAAGAAGTCAGTGTAAAAGGAGTGAGGGTGGTGCTAAGTAGGAGGAGTGTGTTTAGATTGTATAAAGAGCAGGAAGTGAGGTAGTGTTAGTATATTGTATGGGGAGGGTTCTAGTGGGAGGAGTGTATTTTAATTGGAGAAACAGAGCAGGAAGTGACAGTGGGAGGAAGAGTGGGTGTCGTGTTTAGCTATAAAGGAAACTGATATGGGGTGGGTGGGAATGGGGGTAGCGTAGCGAGGGCGAACGGAGCGGGGTAGGCCCGGATACAGCAGATAGCCAGATAGCAATGTGTAATGCAGCAGAAAGAACTGGGTGAGCTGTCGTAATGCTTTAAAGAGGAGAGTGAAAAGGTTCAGTGAGAGAGCAGGCTAGCCGAGTACAGCGGGGAAGATTTTAAAGGGTGAGACTAGGTGTGTAGGACAGAGGAGACTGAATGGGAGTCAGAAGGGTTGGAGGGAAGAAGATAGGGATAGCAAGGGAAAATCAGTTAAATAGTAAGTGGAGAGTTGAAAAGTAAGGTCAGTGAGGAGGATAAGTAAGTGGTGAGAAACTGTAAGGAGGCTTGTTAGGTTGCAGGAGTGTCTGGGATGGGGGAGGCAGAGGTCTGATTCAGGGGTGTGTCGATAGCCTCACAAACATCAAAGATAAATACAGGTGGAAATATTTATCTACTTCATGTACTCCACTAAGGTGGAAGAGTGTAGTATTGGGTCCTGTAAACTTTCAAGTAGAACTTCTTTCCAAGTGGGAGATAGGGGTGATAACTTGCTTTGCCAGTAGTGAACAGGAAAGGCTTCCAACCTAAAAAAACAGAGAGGAAAGACAGGCAAATGTTAGTATAAGGGGAGTATAAATGCAGAGGAGGAGAAAGGAATGGAGGTAGATGCAAGTCAGGAGAACATGGTGGAAGAAGGAGGGGGGTTAGTCAGAAACTAGATGGAGATAGAGGTTAGTAGGAAGGGTTGGGGGAAAAGCAGAAGTGGATAGAGGTTAGCTGGAATAAGTAGACAATGCACAGTATTCATCAAATGCAGTAGAGATAAATAACAAAATCCACTTTAAAAATTGTTACTATCAAATAAATATAGAACAGTTCCAACCACAGCAAGTTTAGGGAAAATACATACAAACACTATAGCCACTGCTGTGAGACGCAGCCTTACAAGGAAAGTACAATACATGCAGCTTGCTTAAATTAAGAGGTAAGGTGTCTATCCTAAAAGGACAAGAAATCCACAGTACTGCTTTGTATAGAAATGCACGCTCTATCTTGGCTGTTATAAAGGTGGCATACACATGATCGAATAAAAATTTAAGCTTTAGGGACTGTTGGTCTGTAAACCGTTACATGATAAAACGGTAATGCATGTATTAATAGAGCGGCTGCTGAACATGAGAACATGGTAAACACATTTAAATAAATGACTCGCACTCAAGCCAGGAGTTTAAAGCCTATTAAGAAGCAGTGGACCATCAAAGTTGCGTTAGAAACACTAAGCATAGGTCCAGTAACTGCGGTGTGTAATCATTCAGTACTGCTGATAAAGAACATGCTAATATCTGTTAAAAGGCAGTAGGCATGTATAAATTGCTCGTTCAGCAGGAATCGCAAACCGGGCAATATATTTAAAATAACTTTCGGTACACATTCCGTTAATTCTGTGATTGCACAAGGACTGATGATGCTACAGGAAAATGGCCAGACAGTCACAAGCTTCTAATTACCAGATAAGTACATATCTGGGTGCCAAAGCAGTAGGACACAGGTGTCGGGTATATTAAATGCAGGAAAATAGCAGGCGTTTGAATAAATGAACAGTACAACAAGAAGTTAAGTGGCAAACCTTAGTTAGGATAAAAACCTAACAAGCCGCTGACTGATTAAATACAGCAGGTTGTTTTCCAAGTCTGGTCATCAACAACACAGTACATAACAGTTTCCGGATACATTACATAACGAAATGCAGAGATGTAATACAGTAACAAGGTACAATCAGATTAGGAAAAAATACCGTTATTAGAACAAGTCCTGTATAAGAATCCCTATCTACAGACTATAACAGCACTCTAATCATTTGTGGCTGTCGTACACCACAGGGAACCAGACCAGTCCACGAGGAGGGCTAGTAGTACTGAAAGATGGCGTAGGACGCCAATGTAAGGGATTTGTATCCTGCAAGGAATGATTGGTAAGGATGGATAGAGTAAAACATAAGTTACGTTGTGAAGGAGTACCACAAGGAAAGGATGTTTGACTGTTAAGCCCAGATACAGCAGAATAGGGATTACTATATTTTAAAGGCATGAAACAATGTATAGGAACGTTTTTTTTTTTTTAAAGATTTCATTCGGTGTAAGCACTTTATTCATAGCAAGTTCTTGGTTGTATTTGTGTTAATTAGGCTTAACAGCTTAATTAGTTGTATTAATTACTTTATTGTTTGATGAAGTGGTTATTGTATAAAATGGAGGGGGGTAATGCATGTAACCATTCTGTTTTGAACGAAAACGTGCTGGGAACTGTGTTCAGCTTTATTTATGTGGTGTGCTGTGCTGTGTCATTAAAGGAGTTTGTGGGCGAACAGCAGCTGTCTGAGTGCTTTCTAATTTTATTGGTGACTGTTTTGCACTTGGTCCGTGTTTGGTGTTTTGTATGAATGAGAGAAGATCAACAACACATGGAATGTTATGGTAAGACATAACTTTTTTTTTTGAAGACTTGGTTGTGTGGGGGTGTACCTTATTTTAAAAAAAGCAGCATAGCATTGTTTATAAGGTTGTGTAACCAAGATAATGGTGCACATTAATTTTTATTTCTTGTAGTTATTTAATTTGAGATTTTATTGTAAGATCATAACTGCGGTGGTGGTGCTGTGGTAGCATTGTTGCCTCACAGTAAGACGTTGTCCTGTTCAATTCTCGGCTAGAGCGTCTTCTGTGGAGACATGCGTGAATAGGCGTACTTTCGTTGAAGGTTGTGCGTCAGGGCCGGCAACTCGCCATGTAAAAATCTACTGCCAATCATTAGCGAACCAGAGTTCCGCTGTGGCGATCTCTAACCGGGAAAAGCTGAAAGACACAACAACATTGTAAGATTATCATTGCTAAAAATGATGCATAATAAAGGCTATTTAAATAAAAAAGCAGATTTGTGAATGTCTGCATACTTGCCAACACTGAGCGTAGTATGTAGACTAGAAAAAGGTGCACACCTTAGGAACTCATAGTCTGTCTTTATTTGTTCATTTATTTATTTTGCAATTCTTTTTTTTTGCCTACACAAGTATCATCATATACTCAGTGCAACTGTCTAATCCAAGACCTGCAGTTTTATTGGTTTTACTGCCTTGCACAAGAGCATGCCTTTGAAAATTGCCAGAAGTGTCATAGATTCAGCCTGGCTTGTCAGAGTTGTAGGCAGAAAAAGTTTAGCCCACTTTCCGTAGATGGTGACATTCAGAAGCTCCTCAGGTGGAGATCTGAGGGGATCCCCCTGTAGCCTTGGGTATAACTCAAGTAGTGCTACAAAAACATCACCGGTCCAGGCCTAAACCTGTATGAGGTAATCAATGTCCAAGTGCCCCTTAAGTCCTTAATTGGAGAGCTCACCCTTGACTGGCAGGTGATTGAGACCACACCTGCTCTGATCCAAGATGAGACATCCCACCACTGGCCCAGTAATCAAGGAGCATCTACGGAAATTGGGCTAAACTTTGTTGCTTCTTATGGTGTGACCAAGTTGTTGACTCCTTCAGCATGTTCACAGCGGCAGTCTTGTTTGTTGTCTGCAGCTGCTCATTGGTTGAGGTGGTTCTCCAAGTTAGTCATAGCTTGGAGAGCCATCACAAGGAACCAGTGGATTTTAGCTCAAATATTTTCTGAAACTCATAGTATTTGGTAAATCATTCAGTGTCAGTTTGGACATATGCAGACTGTCCTGCCAGAGGAAGCCATTCCAGGCTTTTCTGGAGCAAGATGGGGTGGGGTGTTGTCTGTTTAACCCTGAAGGGGATAGACTTGCTGTTTTATTTTCTGTTCTCTGCCAACTTTGGTCACAGATGCAGTGCGTCCATTTCCAGGTGTTTGTCCCTCAGAGAAGCATGTCTTTTCTCTTTCATGGAGGCCTCGATGGTGGGGGGTGTGCATAATATCTTTAATATCTCTGATCTGCAAAGCACTCTCCTCTGACTTGCTGTTGTGGAGCATCCCTTCCATTACAAAGTGATGCAATTTGGGCTGCCCCTGGGACTTGGAACCTTCACAAAGCAGTTGGCAGTAGTAGCTGAAAGCTTGCAAGATTAGGATCTTGGTGTCTTCATACCTGGGCAACTGGCTGCTGATGGCCTTGTCTGGCATTCTCTGAAGGTGCCTCTCAAGAGTTGTAGTCCGTAGGAATCATCATAATATGTTAGAAGGTCTTATTGAACTTGGCGCAAAGGAAGTCCTTCATTGGGTGGAGCTGAACACTTTCCACTGTCAGTCATTCCTTTGGTTGGAGAAGGTCCAGGAGATAATAGGCTTGGCTTTCTGAATGAGGATACAGAGAAGGATCCAGGTATGGTCTTTTCTGTGCCTTTTCGTGACATTGGCTACAACTGTCATGATGCCATTTACAATTTTTTGAATGTTGGTGTTGAAGTGTCATTATGTGTGTTGGACAGTTCCACTGGGTCTTCCCATTCCTGCAGCCCTGTAGATCTACAAGAAAAGGTGATTTCTAAAATCTGAAAACCAGTCCATTGTAAAGTACTAAACAAGCAAGGGGATGCAACATGCTGTCTCAGTTTGCAGGGAAGTAATGCCTCTCTGCCATTGGGTCATGGAGAAGGGTAACTTTGTCAGCAGCTTACATCCCCTTGACGTGAACAAACTGCTTGATGCTCTGAGTCCATCTTCTAGCCCTCCTCTCGAGCCTTGAATTGCAGTCCAGTGACTGATCTGCTTGGCTCAGTAGAGTGCAATTCTTCCCTTTTTCTGCTGAGTTTAGCAGGTTAAGGAAGAAGTTTGTATGTGAAGGTCTACACTTCACAATCATACGACCTACATGTAAAAACTAAGGAGCTATTCACTAGAAGTCAGATGTTAAGAACATATGAAAATTTATTTAATGTGGAACTCTTAAGCCAAATATTAGGAGGATAGATCAGCTGTACATCATCTTTGGTGCAGAGAGGGAGGGTTTTGTAGTTCCCAAACAGGTCCTTCAAAGTGATTTGCCATTTGTATCATCTTTTTCCATTACTTGGCCAACAACCCATAAGCAGGTGGAGTATTCAGAATGCAGTCCATGTTTCAAGAATGTCTGTTATTGGTATATGTACTGTGGCTACTGTGCTCTCAGATGTTCTTCGTGTTTCACTGTTGCAGTCATCACCTGTGTATTATCCCTGCTGTGGTAGCCCTTGGCTGGCCCGAATACCAGAGTCAATGTTTTTGTGCGCCAGCTGCTGTGGCCAGTAGTATAAAGCAAGGCAGCCGACGTCATTGCATCAGTCTTTCTTGCCATAGAGCCTGTAGCAGAAGCACTTTGCATGAGTGCCGGTCGGTCGCTACCAAAAGTTGAATTTCAGCAGAAAACGTCTAAAGCTAAGTACCCCGTTGGGGACCCTTTTTTCTTGCTCTAACCAGTCTGAAAGAGTTAACAGTTGTCTCGCCTGTGGAAAGCAGATGCCACATTGAGATTTCATTCCTACTGTATCACTTGTTTAGGCCCAGACCATGACATTCCTTGTTGCCAGCTCTGTGCCCTCTTTAATACAAAAATCATTCGCCGTAGAGCTCTTTTTGTAGACAATTATTTTCATACTCAGTCTTCAGCTGATATTCCAAAAAAAGTAAAGCTAGAGACAGGCTACTCAAGGCTAAGCCTTCCGATGATGCTACCGCTAAGCAAGTAGTCAGTTCTCAGGAATTCAGTGAGGTGCTTTTGCAGCCCCTGATGCCCAACTCGCTTTCTCTGCAGGCCTCTGCCGAGACCCTTTCGGAGTCTGGAATGCCAAAAAAATCCACTCCATTTTCCGAGCCTTTGGCTGTCTTTGCCTTGGTTGGGTCTGGAGCCGCGACACAGGCACTGGCTTCCGAGGAGACCGTTTTCACTACCGATTCTAGACAAAACTGACGTCTTCTCTTTGGATTACTGTTTCTCACAGACCGACAGATTCCCTCAGGCCTCGAAGCCAGGCCACTCCTAGGAAATCTGCTTCTAGCCACCATCTTGCTACTCCTACCCCACTTCAAGGTCAAATGCTTAAAATGGCGGAGGATCTCATCTCCCTTATCCGAGGTACTCAAGACTCCACCCAAAAAGGAAAAGGCTCCCTTCTCCGGAAATTATGACTGACCAAGAGTCTGAGCAATCGGATTATTCTCCCTTTGAAGAGGAACAGCCACTCTTAAATGTTTGACTATTCAGATGCAGAGGAATCCATCCCCTCTGCCCTCCCTTCCAGTGGACCTTTACTTTGGGGAAACCCTCCACTCCCTCAGGGAACATTGTCAGTGGGAATCTCTTGACTACCCACAGTCAAAGAAACGAGTTGGAGAGTTTCTGGACCTGCCCCAGCACAGACCCCTGTTCATCCCTCCTATTCTACTAGAAATGGTGGATGATGCTTTTGTTGAATGCAGTTTAGCCCCTGATGCCCTGCCTCCTGCTCCAGCTAAACCTGACCGGTACTACAGAGTACCAGATTGTCACAAGTACCTGTACAGGAACCCTGCTGCAGACCATGATGTCATTACACAGTTGCCCGAAGAAGCTTAGACTAGTTCTGCCAAGAATCCTCTTCCTTCTGACAAAGACTCCAGAGCTCTGGACAAATGGGGTAAAAAAGTATACAGCTCTGCAACGTTAGCTTATCAGAGCACTCAGTTGTCCGTTCCATATGTTAAAATAACAACACAGTTTGTAACAAATAAAACAGATTGCTACCCTCCTGACGGTGCCATCTCAAAAGAGCTGGTAGATTTACTTCACTCTGCTGGTCAAGTGGCCAAGCAGTCATTACAGTGTGGATCTGATGCCCTAGAAGCCTCTAGCAGGGCAGCAGTGACAGGCTCTATTATTAGAAGACACGCATGTCTGAAGCAACAACCTCTCCCTGATCATGTCAAGTTCAAACTTATTGATGCACCCCTAGATAAGGATCTCCTGTTTGGGGAAAAAGTAGAAGTAGTGCTTAAAAAGATGGAAGACTAAGAAAAATCTATGCAAACAGTAAAAGATTTCTTTCAAGTTCAACCACCCAAATTCTGCAGAAACTTCCCCTCTAAATGCTGGGCCTTCCCTCCACCCAGCAGACAGGACCAAAGTAAGCCCTGCAGGGACAGAGCATCCAGGCCCCTATCCCAGGGCCAGCAAAGAAGAAAACAGTGGACCACTTCCGCCTCTAAGGCAGGGAGTTCTAAGCCAAGCCCCCCCCCCTGGCCTCCTTCCACTCATCTAAAACTAGGAGGAAGGCTCACCCTCTTCAAGGACAATTGGGTCTCTATAACAAAGGACCAATGGGCATTAAAAATAATTTCTCAGGGATACAGATTCTCCTTCAACGAACTTCCAATTCCAAGAGCAGCTCCTGCCTATACTCACACAATACTTTGCTGGTGACACTATTGCCAAAAGATGCCTACCCTCCACATCCCCATCTGGGAATCATGCAGGAAATTCCTGTGCTTCAGAGCAGGTTATCAGCACTTTCAGTTCTCTGCACTGCCCTTTGGCTTATCTACTATTCCCAGAGTATTCACCAAATGCTTGGCCCTGGCTGTAGCATTCTGCAGACAGAGAAGTATACAAATTTACCTGGACAACTGCCTCATTCAGGCGAACAGCAAAGAAAGGTTGCTCCAGGATCTTCTCTTTGTCAAAAAACTCCTAACTTCCCTAGGGTTCACTATCAACGAGAAAAAATCAAAGCAAAACTCCACCAAGAAAATTGTGTCTAGCACAGCTCCCAGGAAAACAACAACCCTAATGGTCTTCCTAGCCCCAGAAAGGCAGAGCTTCCTGCCTCTCTACTTCACCCGGCTGGCTTCCAGAAGTCACCTCACTGCGAGGAAGTTCCTGCAAGCCGTGGGATACATGGCATCTTGTATCTTCCTCATCACTCTCGCCAGGCTTCACATGAGGAAGATTCAGTGGTACTTAAAGAACCTTTGGTGTCAGCACACTCAGTCCCTGGAGACCACTCTCCCACTGATTCCTTGCATAAGGGACGGATTTCTCTGGTGGGCAGAGGCCTGTTCCATGAACAAGGGTCTTCCCTTCATCCTCTGCCCTTCAGGCCAGACCATCACCACTGACACCTCAGGCATAGCTTGGGGCGCTCACCTAGCAGGCAGGTGTACCCAAGGCCTTTGGAATGCCCAGCAACTTCCCTTGCACATCAACCAGAAAGATATGATGGCAGTGCAAAACGCTCTAACTTCCTTCCAACCCCATCTCGGGCCAAAAGTCCTCCTTATAAAGACTGGCAACACCACAGTAATGTGGTACATTAGCAAGCAGGGGGGCACCCAATCTTATCCCCCTGTGCAGGCTAGCCATGAGTCTATGGATTACTGCCACCCCCATGGGGCTACACCTCATTGCACAATACTTATCAGGGATCAACAACACACTGGCAGACCACCTAAGCAGAAACTTACTGGACCCCCACGAATGGCAACTCCAAAGGGAAACCATTCTGCAAATCACCCAGGAGAGGGTGACCCCAGAGGTGGAACTCTTTGCCTTGCTTTTCAATCACCAGCTGCACAAGTTCTGTACCAGGGAGTATCACCCCCAAGCATGGAAGGTGGATGCCTTGACCTTCCCCTGGAACACACTCTTTGTGTATGCATACCCTTCTCTCTCCCTTATTCCCACGGTTCTGATCAGAATAAGAGAGGAGAGACCGAAGGCCATCCTCATCTTCCCAGATTGGCCCAGACAGTATTGATACCCAGTCTAACCTTACAGCCCTCAAAGCTGCTTCACCTAAGGTCAGACCTCCTGACTCAGGAGAGGGGGAATGTACTGCATCCAGACCTAGAGACTCTCAAACTTTCAGCATGGCTCATATACTGAAAACTAGCAAAAAGTCTCTGTTAAGCAAACAGGTCCTGGACATTATCACAGAGGCCGGAAGGCCCTGCACAAGAAAATATTATGCAGGAAAATGGAAAAGATTCTGCACCTGCAAACAATCCAGAGGGGGCAGTACCTCCCAACCTTCCATCCCTCTCATCCTGGATTACTTAGAGTTGCTCAATTGTGGCCTCTCCTTCTCCTGTATTAAATCCATGCCTCTGCCATCTCTGCCCATTATGATTCAGACCCACTCCTCTTCTCTCACCCTTTGATTAAGCAATTCTTCAGAGGGGCTTCTAATATCAGGCCTCCCAGAAGACCTCCTACTCCTTCCTGGGACCTGAATTGCGTGTTAGAGAAACTAACCTTACCTCCCCTCTTCTCTCACCCTTTGATTAAGCAATTCTTCAGAGGGGATTCTAATATCAGGCCTCCCAGAAGACCTCCTACTCCTTTCCTGGGATCTGTCTGAATTGCGTGTTAGAGAAACTAACCTTACCTCCTTTCGAGCCTATCGCTTCAGCAGAATTGAAATACCTCTCCTGGAAGACTGCCTTCCTACTAGCTATCACCTCAGCCAGACGGGTCTCAGAACTTCAAACTCTCATGGCTGTCGAGCCCTTCACAATTTTCCATGCAGACAGGGTCTCCCTGAGTGCTAATCCCTCCTTTATGTCCAAGGTGGTATCTGATGTGACCCTTAACCAGGCCATA